>NC_142171.1:19146040-19317715 GCF_029865625.1 Vigna umbellata
TGTTGCAGAAAATTTCAGAAACTTTAAAAGCAAGTTGACATCAAGGTACATCTTTGGACACCTTAAACATAAAAGTCCATGCAGTTCATATAAGTCCATTGATGAGGAGACTTGGCGGCTTTTTAAAGAGAGTCGGATGTCAGAGGAATGGCAGGTTAGTGTAGTTCATATTATTCAATTCCTCATTAACAAATATATATCATATGAACTGATTAATTAATGTGTATGTGACAGGCAATTAGAAGCAAAGCACAAGGAACAAGTGCTAAGAACAAAAACCCCCACCTATTATCTCGTGGTGGGTATAGGAAGCTTGAGGAGAAAATCCTCAAGCAAAAGGCAGATGCTATACCACCATCTAGAGTGGTAGCCCTCCTCAGCCTCCTTCTCCACCGTCTAGACATGAGAAATGGAAGTTGGCCCGTATGCGACCATCGGGCACCTACTCTTCCGACACAGCACGAGAGATTTCTGAAAAAATTGTAAGTTATCACTGTTCCTAAAATAATAAATATTGTCATTATACATACTACATTAAACTATTTAACTGATAATGGTGTTTTGTAATGTTACAGGACGCCTTGGTTGAGCAGAGCTCCCAAGGCCAATTCACTCCAGAGGGTCGCCAGGATATTCTTGCTGCTGCAATTGGACGACCTGAGCACCCTGGACGTGTACGTGCTGCAGGTCCTGGAGTAGGAATTACGGATTATTTTGGGAGCTCTTCTCGTCAGCCTTCATATTCGTACAGCGATACACAAAGGATGACAGAAGAGATCACAAAAAAGGTCCGACAAGACCTTATGCAGGAGATCAGGGCCGAGGTGAGGGCTGAATTCCAGATGCTATACCAGGAGCAGTTTCAGAGCATGCGCCCGGTGCAGTCTCCTATAGAGGAACATGTGGTCCCTCCCCCTCCCACAGGTAAACTTAATAAACATTTATGTGCAATTATTTCTATCTCTTGTATAATCTAACATTTACTCTGACAGGGAGAAGCGGCAAAGGAAGTTGTTCCGCATCAGCCATCCCAGAGGATGACATGGACGATGGTAGTCCATGTCTGCTATACATTTTAGAAGAAGATGAGATGGTGCTGGTAGCTCGTGGAACAGAGTTTAGGTCAGCGACTGTATGTCATGGTATGCAACTATTAGAGGATGAGGTGAAGGTCTCAGTGGATGAAATGATCATGCCAGATGCCTCGGTTCCACTGTCCACGGAAGAGATTTTCACTGTGGAACAAGCATATAAGTCGTTTATCACTTGGCCTAAATTTTTGGTTAAACCAGTTTCTGACCCCTCGGTATGAAATTCTTCTTTACACTTCTCAATTTTAAAGGTTTTTGATGTCAAAACTTATCTTATCTTTTCATGTAACAACAGACGCAGGAACAACAGAAGATTCCTCTATCTGAGGATGACCCTCTTTCTTCATTGCATCTACTTGCTGACATCCTTGATGATAAGCCTTTGGAGGTTGAGTATGATGCTGATGTATTTGGGCATGGCTCTGAGGTCCCAATATACCTTAATAGCCAAGATGTCCGTGAGCTTGCGTCGGGAACACAAGAGTTGAATATTTCAATTATTCAACTATGGACGATGTAAGTCTATGACCAATTATTTATATATAAAATTGATTTATATATCAAGTATCCTTATATCAAAGTTAATTTTTGATTTCAGGTATATGTCTGGGGTCACTAATAAGTTGGGGCGTTCTGATGATTATGGATTCATTGATCCCCAAGACATTCATGAATCAAATGATTTTGATCATATCAACATGAGTCTGATAAGCAGTTTTCGAAGGGGCAAGAAAATATACTTTTTGCCTTATATATCCGGGTAAGTGAACTTTGTTAACATAATAATGTTCCATATGTGATTTTAATATTTAATAGTTACGTTATTATGAATTTCAGGCGCCATTGGCAACTTCTTGTTATGTCTGTGCAAGACAACTATGCTTTGTGGTTCTGCTCATTGCACAGGCCTCCTCCCACACAACTCAGACAAGCAATTGATTGGTAAGAACCTCAATGTTTGGACTTTCTTTGTTATATAACTGAATGCTAAAACATTTTTTTATATACAGTTCTATTCCAGCAAGTATGATGATGGACGGGAGATCAATTGTTAAGAGTAGAAAGATTGCTTGGATTTCTCTCAAGGTTTGACATATGCTAAAGTCATACTTTGTTATAATTGTTTTATAACAAATGTTATTCACTAACTATTATCAACTGTGATGATATATTGTAGTGTAACAGACAAAATGGGTCATATGAGTGTGGATACTATGTAATGTATTGGATGACCCATATTGTTCGTTCTCACATCACAAGAAGCTGGGAAACGGTAATATTTAACTTTAACAAATTTTGATTTTTTAACAAATGTTGAATTCATATACACTAATTAAAATGAATTGTCTTTTGCAGAGATTCAAGACTACTACACCAGTTCCTGAGAAGTCACTACTATTCATTAGGAACGCTGCTGCGAAGTATATAGTTAGATTATACAATAGTTCTTAGATTTAGATTTAAACAATGCATTTGATTAGATAGAATTTTCTTAGACTCTCTACTTTATTTGATGTTGAAATACATTTGAACATGTGTTTGTTATGTTGAGATTGAATTTCTGTAAATGTTTTTATATGCAGGTCTGTTTTTGTGGTAGTGGATATCACAAAAACAGACCTGCAATTTTAAAAAACTGCAGGGGAATATGCCGCGGTTCTAACCACAACCGCGGCATATAAGGGGAATATGCCGCGGTTCTAACCACAACCGCGGCATATTGTGCTTCGTTTTTTTTTAAAAAACGAGACATATGGCCGCGGTTTTGACACTAACCGCGGCATATTCTTCGGCCTATATGCCGCGGTTCCCGGTTGAACCGCGGCATATAGTCCATTTTTTAATTTTTTTTTAAATTTTTTTTTTAAAAAAAAATGACTTTAGTCAGCGGTTCCCTAGACAACCGCGGCATATTCCGCAGCCTATATACCACGGTTAGAACCGCGGCATAAAGTGTCTGACTTACTACCGCGGCTGAATATGCCGCGGTTCGAGAACCGCGACGTATAGTGAAAATGAACCGCGGTAAAAGCCCCTCGCTGCACTAGTGATGGAGTGTGGTACCCCGATTTGGTAAGGGTGTTTTATGTAAATATAAAAGTTATTAATGGTAATAGAGTAAAAGGGGTAGATATTAGACTAGATGAAGATGTCTGGACATATATTGCTAGTATACGTCCAGGAGGCTATAAATCACATATAGGAATGCCTGGAGTAAATAAGCTTGCCATATATAAAGCATGCTTGAAAACCCTGAGGTGCCTAGAGATTACACATTATACAGGGCAGGAGGTTAAAAAGAGATGATTGATTGTGTGCTTTTGTCATTGCATGGATCCTATTGCCCAGGGGGAGAAATCATGCTCAACTAACTATAAAGGACATTTATCTGATTCATGCTTTGAAAGAAGACTCCAAACTGACTGTACTGCAACCATTTGTGATCACATGATCAAGGTCACAAAACAGAATATGGCATGTATTCCCTATGTAGTCTTTCTATCCAAAGTCATGTGACATTACAATGTTGATCTCACTGATGAGATAACAAGAGGATATAACAAAACTAATCTGATCTCCAACCTTGCCCTACACCACATGGGACTAAGAAAAAGTGAAATAGGGTAGCTTTCAAGGACAAACATCAGCCCATGGAAGGAGAAGATGTGGAGCCACTCAATGTGAATACTTCAAATGTTGGACCTGCCTTCAAACCCAGGACTGATTTTGAAAGGTTCTTCGTTAAGCAAATGAAGATTCAGTCGGCTAGGTTTGACAAACTTGAAAAATCTCTTGCTGAACTTCAGAAAAAGTTAGATAAGCAAAACCTGGATAATAAATTTGATGAAGACATCTTTGGAAGTGACAATGAGGAGAATATGGAAGAAGAAGGGTGCATAAACGTTTCATATTAGAATAGAAATTTAATCTATACATCATCTTCTATTTTGAGAAAATATGTAATATTCAATCATTAAGCTTTATTCTCCAGTACTTTAGTTTTCTGTGCTCTAGCTAATTAGGATTACGCTTTCATTAACAATACTTCTATTTTGAACAATACTTTTAAATATGTTGTTTGGTTAATCATATATATATATATATATATATATATATATATATATATATGTCCAGTGATTGGCACTTAAAATGTTTGGAAATTGCTTTGATGTTGACTAATTCTCATATCTAAATCTTAATGAATGTTTTAACTAGTCTATGTTAGCAATTAAGTATAATTCAGATTATAGTACATCAATCTGATATACATGTTTGAATTCAATATGTTACCAAATTGATTTCATTATGGTACATAAATATGATATTTGGGTTATATGATAAATACTGACACTGTATGTTACAGATAAAGAAGTTCTGCAGGTGTAAATCCAAGTGGAAAGGACTTTGTCTAACACATACAGTGTAGGTTTTAACCCATTAGATATACAACACAATCGATTAAGTGACCAATTGTGCAGATTTTAATTGGTTAAGCAACTAATATAATTAGTTGGATGACCAATTCTGGTCAAATATGCATTTAATGGTTATTCTGGTCTATTTTATAAGTTTAAATGGTAATTGAATACATGCTTTGAACACAATTCATTCTGTATGTGGCATCTATTACAAATTCACATTGAATTTCATTGTTCTTAAGAAAAACTGGATTTACTTACCAATGATTACATACGGATTCTAATATGTATGTAATCAGATTTTACATACAGATTTAGTAAAGTGGGTTACATTTGAATTTTTACTTACCGATAATTCTTATGTAAAATCCATATGAAACTATTGCCCGTAGTGGCGGGAAAGTTTCCTAAGGAATGAATCCGTACGTAAAGGGGCCCCAATCCGTGTGTAATGGAAAATGAATCTTCTCTACCGAAATTACATTAGGTAATCGTGAAACCCTCTCCCTCCACTTTACTCGACTTTCGTTGCCTCTTCTCTCTGAGTGAAGAACCATCTCCCTTCGGCCTCTTACAATGAAGCACTAGTGTTTGATGGGTGTTCGGCCTTCTCTTTCGACATTCGCGTTCGACCTTCTCATTTCTTTCTACCTCACTCTCCTTCATCCGTTGTGTGGTTCGGTGCATTGAGGTGACGACGTTCGTTGTTGTGGTTGGTTAAGGTGATGCCTTCGACAGTACCTTCATCTTTAATTTTGTTTGTTTGTGCCCAGAATAAAATGATGAATGCTTTGACGTTTTTCTTTTGATGTTTCTTTACCGATTAATTTCTTTAATTTGATATATTTAAGCATTTGTGGTTTGGTGGTGTTTGTACGATCATTGGGTCATTCAATTTTGGGTTGTGAATGTTTAGTTAATGAGTGGTGAATTTGGGAATTATGTTTTAGGGATCGACAGGATTTGGGAATTTTGTTTGTCTAAGATATGGAAACACTTTGTTAGTGTCTGATATTCGAATTTGTGCTGTATTGCTACGAGAGAAACTGTAGTGGTTTGATAGAAAGGGTGCTGGCGTGTGAATATGTAATTAATGTTAAGTAAGTGGTTGTTATTAGTTGCAGCTTTATATTTGTGAGAGTGGATAAGATGGGAGAATTGAGAATATGGATCCATGTTTGCCTTCAAGAAATGGGGTGGGTGGGTGAGGGAGTTTCATCTAACTTTTAGTGGATAGAAATTATTCGTTTGCATGATGTGTTTCAGCACTTTGGTCACTGTCTAACATTTGCTGAAATATCTTATGTTTTAGCTTCATTGCTTACCTCAGTAAAAGATAGTAATTTGTAATTTCGACGAGTTGTTTTATTTATGTTATTGAAGGTTTATTTTGTATTGAATACCATCAGGGAGGTTTAGAATTTGACATTTTGGTTGTGTGTTGATTACTTGCAGCCTGGACCACGTGAGGTTCCCACCAATGCCTTATGTTAGAATTATTGGTTATTGTGTATGAGTTATGTGTGTATGAGTTGTGTTCAAGTGTGTTCCAACTAAGAGTGAGTTGAAAAGGAGTGTGGTTAGTTACTTTGTTTTCTATGAATGTAAGTATAGAGGTGTTTAAGACCTCAAGTAATACATATTCCTGTATTCCATTTTAACATGGTATCAGAGTGTCTATTTTAACATGGTATTAGAGCAGGTTCTTTGATCTCTTCTGGTGGTCTTTGCTGTCTGCCAGCGGCCGATGCCGGCAGCCCCTAAAAATTTCATAACATCCATTTTCTCTTCTTCTTAAAACTCAGCACCCAGAATCAAAGAGACCTAAAGTCTCACGGGAACCCTAGAAAGACACTCCCTCTATAACAGTCAGTCGTCGCGAGCCATAACCCAATCGATCGCCCCTCTCCGCCGTCGCCAGCCACTGTCCGCCGCCGGCCACCGTCACAGTTTTGACAGGTGACCAGCGGATCTAGACCGTCTCTTCGAGCGATGGCCAACCACGTCAGTTTCGGAAGCTACTTCTCCCTCACGCGTCGCCACGAGCATCAGATCTCTCCGATCTACGCCGGCCACCCTCACGGTTTCGACCGGTGACCAGCGGATCTGGACCGTCTCCTCGAGCGACGACCAACCTCGTCGGAGTCAAGACCAGACTCCTCTTCATGCGCCGCCTGTCTTCAGCTAGTATCGGGTGCGTGTTTGTCACGCGCCGCCTTCTTGTCGGCCACCGTCATAGTCGACTGGTGTCCAGTGGATCTGGACCGTCTCTTCAAGCGCAACCTAACCCTGGTGGTCGTCGTCTCTGTCTCGTCCGCATGCGCCGTCACACGCCTCCTCTCTCAGGTAGATCTTGGACGTGTGTTCACCACGTGTCGCCTTCTCAATGTCAGCATCAAACCGCGGCATTACCAGTCGTCTCGCTGGACCTCCCTTTCTCTGTTTAGACCCTCCAGAGCAGCCATTGCTGCCATCTTCGTCTGTCTTCATCTCCGTCGTTGATGGACCAGCGTCTAGTCCTACCTTTTTTCGCTTTTGTCATCCTCCAGCTTTACCGTAGGGGGTTTCGCCTTTGTGTTGTTGTTCTTGCCTTTTTCTCACTATATTTGCCGCTTTGTCAATTTCTTAAGATTGCAAATCTTTTTTAATCTTCGGACAAGCAACTGTGATACTTCCAATCTCAATCAACAATTTCACCGTTTCTGCCATGCTGTTCACACTGAGGGGGAGTATCGTTCTAAGACAACACTGCAAAGGAAATGTCAGTCCACCATGGTTGTAATCCCTGCAGTTTTCTAACTTTCAGCTACTATTGTTGATCCCATCACCCATCCTGCAAACCAAGTATCGCAGTTTAGCATGGGTGTAGTCCCTGTAGTTTTGTAGCTTTTACTACTGTTGATCCCATCACCCATCCATCATTGATGGGGATTCAGTGTAGTCCCTGCAGTTTTATAGCTTTCAGCCACTGCAGATCCCGTCACTCATCCATCATTGATGGCGATTCGGTCCTTGCAGTTTGTCATTGTCCACCGCTGCTCTCCTTCATCAACTTTTGAAGTTGAAGTTTCACAAGCTGCTGTTAGTTCATTGACATGTGATAACCCATCTCTGTTTGCCTCACACTCTTGAAGACAAATCATCCAGTTCAAAACCGAGTTCAATTATTCCAAGCTTGGTTCATACAATTTGTATGCTCCAGCCTGAGGGGAAGTGTTAGAATTATTTGTTATTGTGTATGAGTTATGTGTGTATGAGTTGTGTTCAAGTATGTTCCAACTAAGAGTGAGTTGGAAAGGAGTGTGGTTAGTTACTTTGTTTTCTATAAATATAAGTGTAGAGGTGTTTAAGACCTCAAGTAATACATATTCCTGTATACCATTTTAACACCTTATAAAGCGGAACAAGAAGACCTCAACATTTTATCTATATCTTGCTCTAACACAATGTAAGTAAGTATTGTATTGGTAAACAGGATTATTTTTTGTGTGTTGCTTTAGAGGTTGATGAAAAATAATTAGGGCTGGAATTGAAGGATCTCATGTACTCTGTAATTCTTCTTGTGGGGTAGAACTCTGACAATATGTGAATAGACTAGATCTGGGCTCCGTCTTATTATCTAGCATAAAATCAAGCTTTTCTTGTTTGACTAAGGCATGCTTTGCTTTTGTGCTTCAAAGCTGCACAAGTTGAATTAATGGCTATTTAGTTAGTCAACAAGTAAGATGACTGCAAGTTTTGTTTATAAATGTTAATGGGAAATTATTTGTCAAACTGCATAATTATGGTGTTGACCGGACCTTGTCCAAGATTATCTTTATTCAATTTTAAGAACGTTCCTTGTGCAATTTATTCATTTCGAGTTATTTGATTTCCTAAAATAAGAAATGTAACAACTAAATTGGAGTTGACTTATTTAATCGGTGTGCTTTGTTTATGAACAATAATNTTTATTTTGGTGGTGTTGAAATGAAGAGAAACCATGAGACATGGGTTATAAAAAGAAGAGACAACTGAATCCATATTTTCTAAAAATGAAGTAACTACTTTATCTAATATATTAATATGTCAAAAACTAACTAAATTTAAGATTATATTTGACTGAATTCTAAATTGTAATTTCTTTAACTTACAAAATCATCCTAAAACTTGCATGTATATATAATGACCTCACCAGAAAAATGATTGTCGCGTAGCTATTGGCAGAAAAAATGTAATCTTGAATTAGTTCAACTTAACTAGAAAAATAAATAAAATACTATAATCTTAAATCCTACAGTATACTTCAAGAGAAATAGTGGTTGACCAGCCAACGTCTTGTTTAGAAACCAATTCTGTAAAAATATGTAAAACTTTTGTTACTTAAATATTGTAATAACATTCTTTGGTCATCACAAGGAAGCTCCTCAAATTCATAGGTCTAACAATGATGGTAAAGGTGAATCTTTTAGCAAATCATGTGTACAAATACATGCCTCCACCTTTTCATGTGATAGAGAATTCCAATATGGCTCAAATACTCTTCCTTTTGTGCTGAATGCAGACTTAGAAATCGGCACAACACAACTAATAAATCACGTGCTATGTTTGAAAGGATTGGAAATCTGGATGAATTAATTTTCCACCAATCTAGAATATACAAATCAGCACTTATATCAAGTTCTTCCTTTAAATAATTTTGAAGCTCGGATTTATGTGAAAAGTTTTTATTCAAACCATATGGATCATTCTTGTAACTAGGTTTGTCTACATGTGCTTGTTGTGTGACATTGAGTTCCCCCTTTATGACTTTTATATTCACCAAACACCAACTTCAAAGAAATATCCAATTTTGACTTTAACAATCTTTTGTCTTTTTTGGATCAAAAAGTTGATCATTTTTGTCCATTTCATTTATCTCATTTTATATCTAGGATCTAAGACAACAACAATTAGCTGTAACATTCAATTTGTTAGAATCACCCAAATATTTCCCATTTTTTCAGCCTTATTATCTTAAATGTTGTATTGTTGATCCATTCCAAATTCTTACCACCTCTAACATGTGCATATTTCTAGAAAGATTAGAGGTACCATAGATGCTAAAGTATTTGTTGGAGATCTCATATCAACTAAAAATATAACCAAATATATGAAGGGGATGCAAATGTCGTCATAGAAATTAATGATAATTAACCTGGCAATTATCCCAGCTCTACTCACATGTATTCTAAATCTAGAGTTTTGATTCCATATTAATGTTGATATTCCAATCAATAAACACACATGACAATTACTAAAGACCGAACACATGCTCAATTACTTCAAACATTAACAGAGTTCAAGCAAAACTAATGGAATCAAAGTTTTGGTACTAAGGCTATTCTTTTTTTTTTCTTCTTATTGCACTAAAAAATGAAACATGACAATACTTAATGTACTCAACTGACTATTTATCCAATTTAAATTATAGAAAATATGAAACTATTGTCAGGTGCCAATAATTATATATTTCAATCAAATTATATGGATTTTTAAGTTTTTGGTTGATCTCCATATGTTTTACTAATGAATCTCACCATTTACGGCAGATAAGAACATCTCTTCAGCTTTTGGCTTTGCAGAGGGAGGGGACTGCTGTAAGTGTAAACATCTTTATATCCCAATTTTATTTTCTTTCTGAACTATTTTGGTTATTAAGACTGTATTCCAGGTATCTGTCAAGAAGCAGAGAAGTGCATTTCCTCCTAACTTTGTACATTCATTGGATAGTTCACACATGATGATGACTGCTCTAGCCTGCAATGATGCTGGATTATGTTTTGCAGGTTTGAAATTCTCATTTTACCAAAGATGACAACAAATATATGTGAAGTTTCCCTTTGGAGTAAAATATTAATAAATAGTAGTTGGTACTTTGTTATACTTTTTAAAGGTATTGGAATTGTTTGTTTTGTCTTGTGTTTTTTAATTGCACCACGAAGTACAGATGGAGTTGAAATCTATTACTTTTGCCATTGTGAAAAAAAGAAAGTGCAGTTTTCTTGACGCTTGCGTTTAGAGGAGTTCCTTTCTCATGGAATTTGTAGAGAGAAATAGTCTATATTCATGTGATAGAATTCCCCTTTGGTGTGTTGCCTAGGCTGAGGAACATGTATACATATATCATACTAGCATTACCTAGGGATGGCCCTAACCCATATACAAAATACATCTGCAATACATCTAACCAGATCCATTTTTTTTCTGGTGAAGTTCATCAATAGGGAAACTTATAGAATTGATATATGTATAATAAGTGATTAATTTGTTTTTTTTTTTAGAAAATTGCTTATTTGCTCTCTTTTTGTGAGATAGAAAATTCAATCTTAGTACAATAGAAGTTTCTTTAAACCAGCTTCACTATAATCAATGCTGTCAAACATGAGAGATTTCATAAATGATATAATAATTTGATATTATATGATGCTATAAATAACTTTTTATATTTTCTTACTGGAATATTATTATTAGTTTATCATATATATATATTTTAAAATATATATTTTTCTAATACCGCTATTCTTTTATCATAACTCTACTTGGTTATATGATATATTATACCTTACATGTAATAACGAAGTTGTTGGACTTTAAATAGAGGCCCAACATAGAAACAGCAATAAAAATAACAAAGCTAAAACCCGTGACTCAACCCTCTACTGCGAGCCTTAAATCTGAAATTGCACAAGGAAATGGGAGTAGCGACAATGGCTAACAAATAGAGAGAGCCTTCCATGGGGAGGGAGAGAGAGAGCCATGAAATACATTAGTGCACTTGTCTCATACATTATAACAAAACAGCATGTAGAGAGGAAGAATACACACCTATTCAAGTTACATGCTTTCTAATGTTGAATGCAAATCTCTTGTGCATCATTAGTGAGATGCAATTCTCTCTGTGCTTGTTTTTTAATAAATAAAATGACTTCATCTCTTGATATCAAATTCCTCACTCCACTGTTTTTCCAAATGATCTCTTATTTCATCTCTCTCCTAGAGTATATTTAGTTGTACTTGTTTTGTTCATAATGTCTTTCCAGATTTAGAAAAAGTTTATGCTAAGGCTATTAAATTTTGGGGATATTTTCGTTTTAAAAAAGGGGGTACAAATGATATTCGCCAACTACCAAAAGATACTATGTCAATTGATGTCACCAATTCTTAGGACAACCCTTTTCTTGTCCTCCAAGAAGACCCCTATTTCCATTCAATATGTTCTCCTTGTTCCAACCTGTGGTCCTCTAATTATTTTTGGTTTTGTTAACACCAACTCAACTGATTACCAATCTGACAACTCCACCACCTCTCTTCACATACCAATACGAGGCACAAAGTTCCTCCCATTCTTTTGAACTCTCATGATCCATATCCTCCTCCAACAAACTCTCATGCTATGGATCCTTCTATATCAACTCGTTCAATGACTCCACTTTAGATTAGCCTATTACTCGGGAAGGTATTCAATCTACACATAATCCATTTCCTATAGTTTTTTAAGTTACCATAGTGTGTCTCTATCATATTCTGTTTTTTTTTTCATTGTGTATCACCATTGTTCCTAAAATTGTTCATGAAGCACTTGATCATCCTAGATGGCGATTAACCATGATTGATGAAATGCAATAAATGTCATGTGGAAGGTTGGTTGCAGATGGGTCTATGTTGTGCAAAGTGGTGAAGTTTATCTCTTTAAAACTCAATTGGAAGCTAAAGGATATACACAAATTTATGGATTTAACTGTTGTGATACTTTTTTCTAATGTGGCCAAGATCACCACAACTAGGCTTTTTTTGGGTACTATTCGCCCATTGGCCATTTCATTAGCTTCCCTGTTAAAATGTTTTCCTTCATGGTAATTTTGAGGAAGAAATTTAGATGAACCAACCTCTTGGATTTGTTGCTCAAGAGGAGTCCAGTATAGTGTGTAAGTCTCTCAATGGTCTTAAGCAATCACCTTGAGTATGATTTGGTAATTTTAGTCATACTGTGTAGGTTTCTGGGTTGAAATGAAGTGAGACAGATCATTTAGTTTTCTATTGTTGTACTTCTTTTGGAAAGTGTGTTTATCTAATAGTCTATCTATTTTGATGATATGGTTATCATAGGGATTGATACCACTAAGATCTCTAAACTAAAGGACCACTTACTCAACCATTTTCAAATTAAAGATCTTTGTTATTTGAAGTATATTCTTGGCATAGAAGTGGCTCAATCAGAGCAAGGTATTTTTATTTCACAAAGAAAATATACTCTTGACATAAAGGAGATGGGGGTGGAAAATTGCAAGCGTATTAATATTTCTATGAATCCAAATCGGAAGTTGAAGGTAGACCTAGGTGTCAAATCAAGATGGTTATATGAGGTTGGTGGAAAAACTCATTTATCTCAATATTATAAGACCTAATATTTCTTATGTAGTTGGAGTTGTTAGTCAATTCATCCAGAATCCTCACACTGATTACTGGAGTGATGTTGTTTGCATTCTGACTCAAGGTCAAAGATTGTTATGAGAACTATTGAATATAGTAAAATTAGGTATAAGATTAATCTCCCTTGTGTTTAAAACACACATGGTAATATATTTATAACGAAGAATGATACAAGTATATATGACAACCAAACATAAATATGGTAAATAGAATATATTGTTATATTGTTAAAAAGCCATATCAACAATATTTACCAATATCAAAAGTTTGCGTTTCCCCAATTAACATAAAACACAATATGTAGATTAGGTTGGTTGTCCTATTGATAGAAGATTCACCATAAGATATTGTATATTCATTGGAGGGAATATTGTCTCCTAGAAGAGCAAGAAACAAAATCGTGTTGCTTGATCAATTGTAGAAGCTAAATATTCTGAGTTTCAAATAAGGACCAAGCACATAGAGATCTATAGTCATTTTATCATGGGAGAAGTTGTTGTTCAAGGAACTTTAACTGGATTTATCAACTCCAAGACCAACTTACAAAAATTACTAAGTTCTTGAGAGAGTCTAGAATTCAGTTTACATGTTATAAACATGGTGCATATAATTTATGTGCTCGAGTTTGAGGGCATTGTTAACATTATGGTTGTTATTGTATTGTAAAACTTTCATAAAGCTGCTTTTTGGGTATGTGTGCGTAGTCTAAGGGTGAGTTTTATATGATATACTTTTTCTTTGTAATGCACTTTTCCTTTTTCTCATAATTAAAATTTACATCACTGAGATTTGTACTCATTGGTTTTTCGTCATATCTAGTTTCGAGTAACTCATTCCTTTGAATTTGTCTTTGTTAAAATAGTGAATATACATTAGACTGTATACCGTGTGTAGGAACATACAGCGTATATGACTTTATATAGACTTATTACATCAGTTATGCATGAAGAGAGAGGATATATTTTTCCCTCTAAAATAAATAAGACATAGCTTTAGCAAACAAAATATGCTGTTCTGATTCTCAACAGTCTCATTAAATGTGTTCTGAATAGTGAGTATACAAAAGTTCTTGAAACCGTGGTTGAATCAACTTGCAATTGAAATGCTCAAGACATCTAATCTGTAAAATACCAATAACACAATATCTTACCTTAATCCATTTTTATGAATAAAAAACCCGTTTTAGTTTTCAGGTTCTATAAATATATTTACATTTATTCACATTCTAAGCTGAACTTCGATAAATTTGGAGGGGCTGGGGCCAGTGTCTGTAGAAGAAATGTCTGTTAAGAAGTGATATCTTAGTGCTTAATTATTGTGAAATTATTGTTGCAGGGGTTCATGATTCATTTTGGACCCACCCTTGCGACGTTGAGAAAATGAATCAAATTCTGAGAGAAAAATTTGTGGAGCTTTATAACATGCCCATACTTGAAAATGTAAGTACTTTCTCTGGCTCAAGAATTGTATGCTTATTTTCTTGAAGTACTTGGAATAAAACTTATTGTGGGTGAAACGATGTTTTTTTTCTCTCACTATCAAGCATATACAAATTTCAGTTGACCTTAATTGTGGGTGAAACGATGTTTTTCTATATTTAAAATATAATTATGTAAAATGAAAGCAAAACTGCAAAGGAAAAGAAACTTGCTATGTGGTTAATTTTTCTGAAACATGCCAATAGACAGATGTAACATCCCAAAATACAGTAATCACTATAATTCAGAATTAATTACAATTAACAGTAATCACAAACAGTCTTTGCATTAAAACAGGATTAAAAGCCTAACGGCATCAGTACAGAGGACGCGTATAAACGCATACAATGAAACCAAGAGTGAACGCTCTTAAATACATAAACTAACGAGCACCAAAATACATCTGAGATGAATAAGGCGAACGGCCTTACAAAAATAGGTGGCCGAACGTTATAACTATGCTAACACATACAGCCTAAATCAAACGAGCACTCTAAGGCTCGGCCTTTACTTCAACTTCAACCAGATTGGAGTCGTCCAAATTTTCTTCTTCCAGCATTGCTTCAAGGGATGCTCCACCATCTGCTCACATCCACAACGGATGATCATTGCATTTGACAAGACGGACGTACATATACAAGAGACAACACAATGGAAATGCAAGGGTAAGCTTATAATATTTAATTTATACAATCAACACATACAGTTACAATTCTAAACACACATACAGCATGTGATTCATCAAATAATAATCATAGAAAGACATATAATAAGACAGACCGTCCGGACTGTATGAACCATGTAGTTACAGGCGTCCTTGCACCCGAGTGGTGTATTAACTGATCAATCCCCAGCTGCCACTCGAGGTTAACCCTATCTGTCCGGAGTACTCAATGGACTAGAGCCTCCTGCCATTCCCACGCATGACTACCCCCTTCTACTTGAAGAGGTGTATCACGGAAAATCAGGATGGACCAAGCCAGCATTAACTAACCACAGTCATACCTTACCAATTCAATATTCAATCATATAAGAGACGTTCCTCCCTGGAACGCTCGTAAAAATCCAATTCCAATAATTCGTTCAACATATCATTCGTCCATATTAAACATTTCTCATTTTCACATTTTCATTCTATGTTCCACTCTCTTAAATTCACGAATGTTCACCATTTAATCAATAGGGACCAACATGTTACAGTACTCCTACCTTCTCGTTTCTGAACAAAAGAAACGAACCATTTATCCACTTAATACGTTTCGACACTTAATAATTTGAAGGTACTGATCTTAGAAAATATGGATGATACTTAGAAAGATTTTAAGTATAAAGACTCCAGGTAGAATCCAAAGGATACAACCAGTAAGAAAATATTTAGATAAACAACCAAATATGATTAAATTCAGAAGACAATTCTGCCAGTCCAAGAACGAACGTTAAATAACAATTTGGACGAACGCCAGTTACGTTCGCATCAGAATTCAATAATAAGGACGAGCGTTCAGTTATAAAACCGAACCCTCTTTGGACGAACGCTGGGTCAATGACCGAGCACAAATCAGAACGAACGCTTGGTATAAACCGAGCGCTATCTAGGACGAACGCTCAATCTAAGACTGAGAGCTCCTTTGGACGAACGTTCAATATAATAACGAACGCTCTGTAAAACGAACGTTCGACACTAGGTCGAACGACATTAAGGACGAACGCTCGACTTAAGGCCGAACGTCACGTATTTGTAAAGTTTCAAGTATTTATCTATACTGAGCTGAACCGAACGCTCATTCACAAAATTGGGGACGCTCGTTCTCGAGCAGAATTCCTTCCAAATGAAGGAATTCCAAATCTAAGTTATTTTGCTGAATCCCGAACGGTCTATGACCGTACAGGGACGAGCGTCACTTATCAGAGGGGAGATTAAAATTCCAGATTTCTCAAGTTTAACAGAAGTTTCCAGATTTCAAATTTATAACTTTATAACTTTCATTCCAGATTTAATTCATCACTAACATCATTCTCATACAGATTTCAACATTTTAATCATTCCAACTCTACCATAATCATACTCCATTCATTCGTAATCAAATCATCATGCATTTAAAACCACCAACAATATATACAATCCACACAAACAGTGATCGTTCATGACAGATAAATCAAGATCAGAAAACCAGATTCCATAACAGTGGTCAATCATACAGCTCAAACATCATGCAGTTCATACATGCATAATAACAGTGATCATCCATACAACTCAAACCTTACATTTTTCATTCATACAACTCAGATTACACAACATGCAGTATAAATTAAACACATAAGCTTCCCTTACCCGGATTGAAATTCAAGCTTGTTCTAGATGTATAAAATGGCTTCGTCCAACTACGTTTTGCTTAGGATTCTTGACTCTTCCAGAACCAAATCTAACCACAGATTACAGAACTCTTAGAATACCAGTTTGCATGCAACTAAAACTCTATTTTTCCAGAACCTAAGGACGAACTACGAAAGGGACTCACCAGTGTCAGTCTTTGAAGCTGTTCGGTCCAATGGATAGCTCTTAGTGCAGTGGTTGTTCCTACGGTGCTGAAAACGCGATTGGAGAAGAAACGTAAGGATTACAGCAGAGAGAAGTTTAGGGTTTTTAGAGAGAAGTTGGAGAAGATGAAAGGGTGAGTTCAGAGGTTGAAGATGAGTTCGTGCAAGTGAGAGAGAGTTTTCGAAAAGTCTGGTTTTGGTTAAACCAACGTTCAATTGGAAGAACGTGTCACAGGTTGCCACATGCACACCAAACTCTGATTTAGAAGATTCCAACGTGACAAGTGGCGTGTGTGCATGCAGAGTTTAGTGCGTTTTAATGTTTCAGAGAATGATGAGCGTGGTGCTTCGTGCACGTCAGACAGAATTGTGATCAGATTAGGAAGTGGGTTTTAAATGGCTGGGAATGAGGTGGCAAGCATTAAGGGTGAGGTGCCAGGATTAATTTAAGCTAATTATTAAGGATCTCACAACAGACATCATATGCACACGTTCATTAACAGCCATTTAAATACATGATTGGTCGTGGATTTGGCCTTATGCTATAATGGTATTTGGTTGAGGACACAAGCGCTAGAACTGGAAGGTTTCTACTGCCTGAAAATTTAAATTAAATTTATATTATGGTGGAATTGATGTCAAGTCTTGGGCGACTGTAAGTTTGCTGCCTAGGGACAAGGTCATGAATTTAAATCTTGGAAATAGACTGTTCTTATGGTTGCAAGCCTACCTGCATCGACCCTCTCCAAACCCCTCTTGGTGCGAGTCTTGTGCCTTTTATCTATCTCTTGCATTATTGTTGAATTGACTATTTATTTATTCGCTTTGTATGTATAAATTACTCTCCGTGTGAACTAGGAGCACTTAAAGCTCAGCTGATCCCACTACAAACTATTACAGATGTTGATTGAGAGAATGCTATGTTTATTATGAAAGTATCGTTGGCCAATATTAAACTAGATAACATCTAAGTTGAAAGTAAAAACTCACTCTAAAATATATTGTTCGTGTAATTCAAAACTTCTTTTCATTTTATACCAAACAAAACTCAGGCTATTTTCATGATGAAACTTTGATTTGTTGGCAGTTGCTCGAGGGCTTCGAGTCTACATATCCAGGATTGGCTTTCCCCTCATTGCCAAAGAGAGGTGAGTTTGACTTAGAGAAGGTTCTTGATTCTCCGTACTTCTTCAACTGAACAATTCTCCAGTCAACAATTATAAGTTGCAGTCAAAGTATTCGTACTTCCAATGCAAAATACGGATGAACGCATGGGTTGCAATTCATCCTTTCTGGAAATGGGAATAATGATCCAACATTTCTTCTAGAGAAGACCAGGAGGGAAAGAAAACAGGTTCTGAAAATATTTTGAAAAATTTCTTGTTCTAGAATGGCTATAGCTGGTGTCGAGATGTGTGAGACCCTTAATAATTAGCCCCATTTAATCCTGACACATCACTCTTAATGCTTTCCACCTCATTCCCAGCCATTTAAAAACCACTCCCTAGACTGATCCCATTCCCTCTGACGTGCACAAAACACCACGCCCATCATTCTCTGATTTCATTAAAACGCACTAAAGTCTGCATGCAAGCATGCCACTTGTCATGTTGGAAGTTTCTGAAATCAGAGTTGGTGTGCATGTGGCTACATGTGAGTAGTTCTCAAATTTTAACGTTGGTTTAACAAAATCAGACTTTTCGAAAACACACTTTCACTTACACGAACTCATCTTCAACCTCTGAAACTCACCCTTTCATATTCTCCAACTTCTCTCTTGAAACAGTGAACTTCCTTTTTACTGTAAAAACTTATATCTCTTCTCCAATCACGATTTCAGCACCATAGGAGAGTTCGTCCAGCCTTGATCTTCATTTTGGACCGAACAGAAATTAAATCCAACCTGGTAAGTCTCTTCGCGGTAGTTCATCCTTTAGGTTTCTGGAAAATAGGATTTTTAGTTGCATGCAAACTGGTATACTGAGTGTTCTGTAAAATTTGGTTAGATTTTAGTTCGGAAGAGTCAAGATCATAAGAAAAAAAGTGTTGGACAAAGCCATTTCTACACCTAGGACAAGTTTGAATTTCAATCCGGGTAAGGGAAGTTTATATGTTTAATTTATACTGTTTGATTTATGATCTGAGATGCATATATGGAAAGCATGATGTGTGAGTATTTAGAAACGTTTACTGATATGGAATATGATTTCTGGTTTGTTTTGCATGTGTGAAAAATATGAAGTTGAGTTGTTAGAAATGATCACTGATATCTGATATGCATTCTGGTTTGGATGAATCTGTCATAAACTGATACGGCTTGTATGAATTATATTTGATGTTGAATTTGATTTAAATGCATGTTGAGTTGATTATGGATGAATGGAGAATGGCTATTGTGTGGTTGGAATGATTTTAAATGTTGAAATCTGCATGATGATGATGTTTGAAGGGAATTAAACCTGAAATGGAAGTATAAAGTTGGAAAATGGAAATCTGGAAAAATTCTGCTAAGTGTGAAAAATCTAAATTTTCTGATCATTCTCTGTTGCTAAAAGGTCGTTCGTCACTGTACGGTCTTAGACCGTTCGGTTTTTGGTTAACATGACTTAGATTGGAATTCATTCATTTGGAATGAATTCTGCTCGAGAACGAGCGTCCCCCAATTGAGTGAATGAGCGTTCGTTCTGCTCAGTATAGATCAATATTTAAAACTTTATAAATAAGTGACGTTCGGTCTTAAGTCGAGCGTTCGTCCTCAATGACGTTCGGCCTCATGTCGAGCGTTCGTCCTTATTGTTGTTCGACCTTATGTCGAACGTTAGTTCTAGAGAGCGTTCGTCCTTATACTGAACGTTCGTCCAAAGTTGGCGTTCGGTCCTATACCGAAACGCTCGTCCTATAAAGCGCTTGGGTTATAACCAGCGTTAGTGCTGATTCGTGCTTGGTCATTGACCTAGCGTTCGTCCACAGCAGGGTTCGGGTTCTAACTGAACGCTCGTCCTTATTATTGAGTTCTGAGCGAACGTAATTGATGTTCGTCCAAATTGAAATTCTGAACGTTCGTTCTTTGACTGGCAGTGCTGTTTATCTGAAATTCAATTATATTGGTTGTTTATCTAAACATTTTCTTACTGGTTTTATCCTTTGGATTCTACCTGAACTCTGTACACTCAAAATCTTTCTAAGTATCATCCACCTCTTTTAAAGATCAGTATTTTCAAATTATTAAGTATTGAAACGTATTAAGTGAGTACACGGTTCGTTTCTTTTATTCAGAAACGCGTGGTCAAAAGTACTGTAATACTTTCGTTTTATTTGATCAAAGGATGAATGTTGTAAAATGTTAAGGGAATGAAACACAGAATGAGAAAGGGAATAAAGAGAACTGGTTATTATGAACGAATGATATATTTTGAAGAAATTATTGGAAGTGGATATTAAAGAGCGTTCCAAGGAGGAACGTCTCTGATGTGTTGAATGTGAAATATTGAATGGTAAAGTATGAACCTGGATAAGTTAGGACTCGCTGTCCGTCCTGATATTCCGTGATACTCATCTTCACGTAGAAGGGGGTAGTCATGCGTGGGAATGGCAGGAGGTTCTTCGTTCATCGCTTAGATATGGGCGAGGGGCTAACCTCGAGTGGTAGCTGATTAGGTATATCCCGGCTTGTACACCACTCGGGTGCATGGACGCTTGTAACTACATGGTTCATACAGTCCGGACAGTCTGTCTTTTATATTTATTTTATGATTGCGAATTGATAATTTATGTGCTGCACGCTTGAATTGATATGTGAACGTATGTGTTAATTGTATAAATTAAATATTATAAGCTTACCCTTGCGTTTTTCCATTGTGTTGTCTATTGTCCATGTACTTCCGTCTTGTCAAATGCAATGATCATCCGTTGTGGATGTGAGCAGATGGTGGTGCATCCCTTGAAACAATGCTGGAAGAAGAAAATTTGGAGGATGCCAACTTGGTAGAAGTGGAAGTTAAATCGGAGCAGTAGAGATTAGATCCATAGTAGCTGTTAGTTATTTCTGTACTGTATTTTAACAGTTCTGTGTACAGTACTGCAGACGCGTTTTATCCAGAACTGTTTTATATTTTGATTAGTTTATGAACACTGTAATTTGCTGTTTTATTTTGGAGCAGCTACTGTAAATATTAGCCAGTAGGCTTTTATTTCTGTTTTAATGCAAAGACTGTTTATGATTACTGTTAATTGTAATTAATTCTGAATTATAGTGATTACTGTATTTTGGGATGTTACAAGATGTATTTGACATAAGGCGGCATAAGAGATAAACTTTTATCTCCCATGAAATTTATAATCACACCTTGGAGAAGGGACACGCCATAGAATTTTAATGTTGGTGATGTTCAATACCTGAATTGAGTTGCTGCTGCTCAATAGACGTGGCTACTTCTAAACGCGTGCAGCAGAATCTTCTGTACAGTGCGGAACATAGGGCTAGAGCTAAGCTTAACAGTCTGCTTGTAAAATTTATTTTAATTTATTATATATTGTAGATCAGAAGAATTTCGTTACGGATACAATCATGCTCTTATTTTTTATTTCTAATAAAATTATTTATTTACTTGAAATTCAATTTAGAAGTTTCTTATTATATTTGGTTAAATATTCATGGAGACTTGTCTTAAATTAGTTTCTTATTTTTTTTAATTGGGTTCGAAAAATTAATGCAATTGAACTTTTATTATTAATTGTTTTCTAATTGGGTTCTTATTTACGAAAAATTAATGCAATTGAACCTTTATTATTAAATTGGTTGAACGATGTTAAATGTCAATGACATGGTTTAATTAAAAGACGTGACAAATTTAGGACATTGATGTAGGGTAATGATATGGATTTTGACATTTTAAACATTAAAAATTTAGTGAAATTTAATTAAAATCAATTGGGAATGTTTTGAGCAAATTTGTATTTTGTAAAATTAGGGTTCACTTATGCACTTTAGGGGTCTATCATCCACATTGAGGTTTGATAGAGTGAAATTGCGGATTAAATGAAGGAAATTATTATTCAGTGAAGAGATTTATGTGTTTAACTTCATCTTTCGGACGTTGTTGCTTGGAATCACGAGATGGTTGCAGGTCAATCACGAGGTGGTTTGAGGTGAATTGCGTCAGAGGTGAGTAAATGTTGTATTGGGTTTCAATTTATTCATCAATGATTTCTATAGTCGTATGACTTTTGTCTTTCCAAAGATGAATATTGCGTTTGTCCCACCATGTTGACATGCCTTTCTAAGTTTATTGTGTTGCGGTCCACTTTTAAAGTTCTTTTTGGTGTGTCATTTTCAGTGCATTCTGCGTTTAATAGGTGTTGTTTTTTGTTGGTATATTATTATTCTATAGGTGTAGAAATATTTATATTGTGTTGGGTGTGATGGAGGAGGATTTTGAGGTAGTTATCTATCATGGGGAAAAGTTCTTAAACAATGTCAGACTGAAGTATGAAAGGTAAATTGATACCTTAAGTTTTGACCCAAACCTTTGGAGTTACTTTGTTGTAGTAAAGTGTAGTGAAAATGTTGAGGTATGTTGGATTCAAAGAGTTGTAGTATTGTGTAGGAGGAGGTTTTGTGGTCGATGACAGGTTGAAGCCTTTGTGTGATGACACCGGAGCCATGTACATGGTCAACTTATATAGCTTAAATGGTTAGGTTCATTTATTCGTGGTTCACATAGTGTCTGAATCTTAAGTGATACACATGCTAGAATATGTTGGTGATGAAATAGCTAAAGAAGAAGTTTCACCTGTGTTACATGAGAGTGGTGAAGGTGTACGTGTAGGTGATGGTGAATGTGAAGAAGATGGTGGTATGACATAAGAAAGGGGTCAATGTCATGTTGATGTTGAAGGTCAAACTGAAATACAGGCTAAGGTGGCTTAGTGTGAACAAGATGTTGGTGCGTCACAAGGGATAGTTGAATGTGATGTGATGTTGAACGTGAGACTGAAACAGAGGTGGTTAATTGTGAGGTAGATGTTGATGTGTCAGAAGACAAGGGTGAATGTGATGAACGTCTTAAAGGTGATATTGAAACATAGGGTGAGGTCCCTCACTACGAAGGAGATGGTGTTGAACACAAGAGAGGGATGACATGAATATGAACCTACCTCAATTGTATAGGAAGAAGTTGATGTTCGCGGTTGGAGTACGTTAGGTGATGATGGTAATGTTGATGTAAATAATGATACTATGGAGAGGCTAGCTGACATAAATGTTGAGTGTGACTTAAGAGAATGATATTATTCTGGTAGTCTGCACATTAAAGTGGAAAGCCTTTCACATGAATATGAAGGGTCATCATGGAGTGATATGTCTGATAGCAATTTTGATGATGACGATATAAGTTGTGGTAATGAGAGAGGTTTGTTAGGTAATGAATGGCAATTTGAAGAATTAATTAGTGCAACACATAGTGATGAAGAAAATAATAAGGTAGAGGGTTATGGGAAGTTCATGACCTTTTCTATGTCGAAAAGTATGGTTAATTTTAAATGGGAATTGAGGACATATTTTTGGTGAAAAATAAGATTTTTTGGATGTAAAATAAAAACCTATTCATTAGAAAATGGTAGAAATTTAAAATTTGTTAAAAATTATAAGAGAAGAATGAGGTTGATATGTGTGGGTGCAAAAGGACAACGCCCCTGGATGGCATATTGGTCAATATAGACGAATATTCATGCACTTGTAGGAAATGGAGCATCATTAGAATACCATATTGTCATTCACTAACAACAATGAAGTTTCTAATATGGATGGAGAAGACTTGATACCTTTTTGTTTTCAGAAGTCAACTTATGAAGAAATTTACTCATCAATTATCTATCATATTAACAACAAAAACACGTGGGACATTACTCCATATTCAGATGTGTGGCCTCCATAAAAAAGAATGTTGTTAGGTAGACCTAAGAAGAAAATAAGGTGAATTATATAAATACAAAGTTGTTGTTAATTATTTGACAAACGTACTACTCTCATGTACATTAAAACTCATATCTTCTCCATTAATATACTAATTATGTAGAAATTACCAAAGTTCTTAAATTATATAAAAACAAAGTTGTGACATTCCAAATATTACATAAAAGTTCAAAACAATCAAATACATAATAAAAGATGTTGCTAGCCAGATGATAATGAACGTCTATCACAAACATTTCAACTTCCTCTATTGGTGGATGCATGTTCTTTACACGACACACAAATTATCTGTAATGTCTCATTAGTACAACCCCAAGGTATAATGTCCTCGTATACATCATGAAAATCAATCATTGTTTGTTCCAACAATCCTCTCCTCACATACACGAGCTCAACAAAGTGCAACCAACAATCATCAATGATTGTTATGACAGCCTCTAGAACAACATTTGACGAGCGCGAGAGGGACTGCTCATACTCAAATTGCCTTAACATGCGTTTGGGTAGATGCTAGTGTACAATCAGACTAACTTTAATCCAACCAAAAAACATATTGATTGCCATATGCGGACAACTAATTCGATGTGATTGATAATGACTCACATCACCCCATCATATGTGAAATCATCCAAATGTGCCATTGCCTCAAGTCGGTTGAAAATCTGCCTCATTGTCAC
Source organism: Vigna umbellata (assembly GCF_029865625.1). Lineage (NCBI taxonomy): Eukaryota > Viridiplantae > Streptophyta > Magnoliopsida > Fabales > Fabaceae > Vigna > Vigna umbellata. The sequence goes on from NC_142171.1 coordinate 19,170,668, forward strand.
CTAAACTGCTCGTACAAGTGGACTAATGCAACAACTCCTCAAACATATTTGCCATATGACTGCAAGTATCTTAAGAGAAACAAGTACGACACACGGATGAGGGTGTCACTTTTATCCGTAAAAATAGTGCATCCAACAAGATGTAACAAGTAGCCCATGCGACGTACTCTCACTACTGGTTCTCAACACAATTGCTATATATGTCTCTTAACCAGCTCAATCTAACTTGGGGACCATGACATTGTCTCAGCTCAGATGTAGCACTTGCACAATCCACGCCTAATAGGTTAAGGATCATACCCAAAGCCGCTTCAAAGTCTAAGACTTTCATTCGAATATAATTGTCCCACTATAGGCAGATGTAGCAACACATACACATAAACTAGTATATGATGATCATCTCACCGACAAGGACATGAAAAATGTTTAACGATTTATGTCATCTCTCAACAAATGCCAATATCAAGCTCTTATTGGTGTCATCGTAAGAAATATCGCATATAGGCATCAAACCATAATTTATCACAAAATTTTGAACATGTTCTAAATTTGTTTAATTTTTGTTTCCATGTTAGACCCAGTTGATCTTCTCTCTGTTTGGTACAAACAAAGTCCCACATCAGATAAAACAAGAGATGGACATGGGTTTATATACTCATAAGATACCTCCATTGGTAAGAGGCCTTTTGGAGTGGTATCAAAAGTAAATCCGTGAGGGCTTGGCCCAAAGCGGACAATATTTTACCAGTGTGGAGATCTATGTGTGTGTTGTCCCCATGGTTCAGGTCTGGTGATCGGGCTCAGACGAGTACATCTCTCCATGATCAGGTGAAGTCGTGGCAAGTGGCGAGTGACAGATAGCTAGATAAATCATGAGAGGTGGAGAACAAGAGATGCTCAGTATTGTGTGACCGTGGATCGTGAAAGATGGCAAAGAAATGCTCAGTGTTGACCATGGTGTACTCGAAGATAAGAAAGGACTTTCGTTATAGGGGAGACCTCCATTTTACAAACCGATGTTGGAGTTCTCATTTTGACTTCACATTGTAAAGAACTTTTAGCCTAGATGCACTTCACATTCTTACCATTTCTATAACAAACAAAGTCATAATATATTAAAATCAATACACATTAAAAAAATAACTAATTTAAAAAGAATAAATAAAGAAAACTATAAGACAAAAAATAAATAAAACTAAACAAAATATATATCAACGGATAGAGCCTGATCTAGTGTTTAATGTGAGTGTGCATGGGAGGGTGTGTGTGCTTGGTCTCAAGTTCAAACCCTCCTAAAACCAAAGAGACTCCTATTTGGTTCTTATTACCTTGTAAGAATTATATATACTTTAAAGAGCATTTATCTATACTCTTTAACCAAGAGTGTGGGTAAGAGAGTATTGAGAATTCTCTTTCATTGTTGGAAGAGGACCAAAGATCATGAAGGAAGAAGCTTGGCCTTTGAAAGCAAAGAAAAAAAAGAAAGAAAATGGGGGAGATATGATGGGCAATTTACGTTTCAATGGCCTTTCTTGAAAGTGGAATAGAAAAAGATAAGAAAGCATGAAGGTGGTTTTTGAGTTTTAGTTGAGAAAGAAAAAGTGAAAGTTTGAGAGGTGTGTGTATGTGATTGCCGTGTGATGAGTGGGAGAAGTGTGAGTGGTTACGTGATGGGTAGAAAAAAAGAAAAGAAAAGAGGATGGGAATGCATGGGGTGTGTGTTACGTAGAATGAAGAGAGAAAGAGTGATTTAGGTGAGAAATGAGTGACTTAAAGTGGGACCTACTTTGGAAGTGAGAGAAAATGTAAATTTAATGGTTTTGGGGTCCATTTGAAAATATAGATATAGAAGGGAGTGTGTTTAGAGTAAGAAGGGGGTGTATTAGAATTAAGTGTTTTATTTGATGTTGGATATTAATTAAAAAGTGGAGGTGCACTAGAAATGACAATAGATATTAATCATTTAAATTATTGTATATTTTAATTTTTTTATTATATATAAAACTTGATTTTTCTTAATTATTTTTATTTTAAATTTTGATATGCAAATATTTATTCTACATTTTATTTTTTTATTTTTTATTTTAAGTTAGATAATACTTTGTTATTTATCATATAAATATTATTATATTTATTAAACAAATTTAAGTTTCATTTAAAAAAGAATAAGCATTTAAAACTACTATATTATTAGTCTATATTTTTTATAGGATTAAAATAATTCATTTAAATAAAATTCAATAATATCAATAGAGTTTATTTAAAAACAATTCTATAAATATTTAATAAAAAAATTAATTTTACTATAAATATCAATATGATATTTATACAAATAATAAATTTAGTCTAGTTTTAAAGAAAATAATATTGTTTAATTTAAAAAAAATCAGAAAAACGAATATAAAATTTAAATTAAATATAAAAAAGGACACATGATCAGTAATATGTTGCACCCTAAGTGTCAGGTGACACACCACATAATAACATATGGATGACAAAAAAGTTTTAAACAAATTAAAAATAAATAAAAATTATAAATTGATACGTGATATATAATCTAACACTGTTAGTAAAATAATAACACAAAATAATTTAATTGAATTAATTTTTCAAAATTGAAACCTCATTGAAAAAAAAGGTTTTTTCCTTAAGTTGAAGAAAATAGTTTTAAAATTGTTAGTTGATGGTGGTGAGTGGTTAACTCTGAAATGAAGACTTTGAAATTGGAATATTGCATAACAACCGACAAAGGCATGAGTTTAACTTTTACTTTAATAGGTAAATTGAAAAAAGAATAACTAATAATAATTAATTGGCGTAATTAGATGTTAATGATGATGATTGAGATTTGTTTAATAATTAGTGTAAGAGCATATGCCAAAACAATGCATTTCTGACTGACTAAGAACTTTCCACCTATCTCGGTCAACCCACTAACGAAAATTAACAATAAATTCATCAAAATTATTTATTTACTTTCTTAACAACATTTCTCTATTATTCTTATAAATTATACCAACTTTTTTTATATTTAAAATAAGGTAAATAGTCAATTTTTTATATGACTATTACATAAAAAAGTCACAACATTGTTTTGTAAAAATCTTCAATTCAGATAATTTCGTTTCAAATTTATTAATATTTAAGGTAATTAAATACGTATTTAACTTTCAGTATTGGTGTCATAAACTTCTTAAGAACAAATTAAAATTAATATACAGTTAATTTTGAAAGAACAATCAATTATTATAATCTTACAAAACAAAAATAAAAAACAAAAGATTCTAATAACATATTAATTTAATTTTAAACACATGTAACATTATTATTTTTATTATACTAAAAATGACAATATTTATTTAATTTTTAAAAGAAATAGGCACATTTTGTACAACCCCGAAAAGAAAATTTCATATACTTTCACTAATATTCTTTTAAAAGCAAAAAAGAAGAAGAAAGGTTGTATCCTTGGGTTCAAAATATATATTTTCCTTATTATGGTTGATTATTTTAAGATATTTTTATTATTAAGGAATTTAATTTGTTGTTGTGAATTTAAATACGATATATTATATTTATTTACTTTTATAACTATTTACTTTTGATATATGTTATGGTTTTTATGAGGTTTTCAAATAAAATTCAAACTTTATAAATTCATGTTTATAATTTTATTTTTCTATTAATATCGATCAATATACTATATTACATAGTATGAAAGATAAAGTGAAAAATGTTTTATTAAAACCAGGTTAATCCTGAATAAATTTGAATTCATGTATTCAGTGATCAATAACCTATTTTAATAAAACCATGGATTTGCTTTTGGTATTGCTCCAAAAGGATGTATGTTATGTGTATATAAACCCATGTGTATTTCATACTTTATCCGATGTGGGACTTTGTTTGTACTCAACAAGAAAAGACCAAAAATATTTCATTTTTTACCTTATCTCAATATGTCTCGGTTATGAAACCGTTGCTATAATGTGAAAATAATCGTTGTCGTATGTCTTCGTTGCACTAGTGAACGTTGTTAATTTATATCATCTTTTCAAATATGCGGACCTAATCAAAACAAAAAAAATTATTGAACCAATTTGAGATTTTCATACCAAAATAGGGACTAAAAACATAATTAAACTTTTTTTTTATGAGCAAAGAAAACCATATATTTATAAATGGAGTACTTGGGGTACAATTACCCTTACATGATAATTACAACATGGATTGTGATAATATATCTCTTAATTACTTTTTCCTGCCAAACTTGTACATCAGCTTAGAAATATACCTACCCAACCCAACATATTGCGGAAAAAAATTACAAAATATTAGCCAATCTAAGTCCTATAAACAATAGTGCACTAACACATCAAAACACTGCATCAAACACTTATTAGAGTATTGCTTCATTCTTTACAAGGTTTTTCACACCAGTTCAACTCTCTTTCTGTAATCAGCTTTCAAAATCATTTTGTACGCCTTTACAGTGGGTATAAAACTTTGTTTTCCTTAGTGGTAGCTTCAAAATACCTACACAAAATTTGGATACAAACACAAGCATTTCCAGTATCTTATATACTATTCCCTTTCTTTCTCTATTACAAGTTATTTTATCTCTCCCTTTCTTAGCTACCCCTATGTTTAAGTTATACCTCTCTATACTACCTATGAGACATATCCAATGCACTCAATTGGGCATTGAAACCATTCTACGTATGAAAACTTCACAATAGAAATTTTGTGTTTCATCCATGTCCACACTCTTAATTTTCTCATAGAGAAATTTTTCTCTGCATCAACTTTTCCTTGCCTAAAAACAACTTTATTCCTATGACTCCAGATGTTCCATTTGACAAAAATCCATAATCCTTTCCATAGATATTTCCCTTTGTTGTTAAAAGGAAACATGGATATTTTTTTTGGAAATGAACATGTAATTGATTATGGTGTGTAGTGCTTATACCTATCCATCTATTGCACATTTTCCACACCTTGTTGGCTATGTCATAGGTAAAAATATAAACTAGTTATAGTCTCCTCTGGTAACCCACACAATGTGTAAAAGGTGTCTTGTAACATTGTTCCTCACCTCTTAATGAATCATTTACATATTAACATATTTTTCATCAGATAACAGACAAGTGTAGTACTATAGATTTGTAACTTCTTTAAATAGGAAAAATTTTATGTAAAATTATGATAATTATGCTTTATGGTTTAAGGTCGATGGTGTCCGCAAGTTTATATTTTTATGTGCTTCAAAAAAAAAGGAAAAAAGAAATCATTTACATATTAACATATTTTTCATGAGATAACGGACAAGTGTAATTACCATAGATTTGTAACTTCTTTAAATAAGAAAACTTTTATGTAAAATTATGAGAATTATGCGTTATAGTTTGAGGTCGATGGTGTCCACAAATTTATGTTTTTATGTGTTTCAAAAAATAGAAAAAAGAAATCATTTACATATTAACATATTTTTCATCATATAACAAACAAGTGTAATTATTATAGATTTATAACTTTTTTAAATAGAAAAACTTTTATGTAAAATTGTGAGAATAATGCATTATAGTTTGAGATCGATGGTGTCCATAAATTTATGTTTGTATGTACTTCAAAAAATAGAAAAAAAAAATCATTTATATATTAACATATTTTTATCATATAACAAACCATGGTAAAGATTTACAATTTCTTTAAATAGAAAACTTTTAGTAAAATTATGAGAATTATATATTATAGTATCGTGCCAAATTTATATGTCTGAATAATGAATTATAATTTAATGTTGGATTTTTAAGTGAATTAAGTTGGATGAAAGTTGGTAAATGTTGACTAAACCTTTTTCTTTGTATATTTTTAGTGTGTATTGATATCGTTTACTACATACGTTTCTTTAATTTAATATAACCTATAATTGATTTTAAAGTGTAATGTTGTGGACGTTGAATTTGAATAAGTATTATTAGAGTTTAATTTTGATTTTATTTTAGTGTGTGTATGTATTTGTTCTTTTGTGAACTCAATTTATTCTTAAGATTTTTTAGAATTAAATTACTTGTTAAATGTAGTTATGAATTAATATAAATGATTCTTGATTTTAAGAATTTCCAAGCACGTCCTTAAATTCATAAACATAAATAATGAAACAATTTGTTCATTCAGAAGAAAATTAATTTTAATAATTCTAATATCAAGTAACAAATATTTTTCTTAATAAATCTTCTTTGTTTACCTATTTTCTGACCAATACTAATATTCACCAAAAAATGAAGTATAAACTTGCAATTTGCTGAGAAAGTGATTTGAGTGAGATTCAAGATTAGGAAAATAACATTCAATTTATATTTAGCTTATGTCCTGAAACAAAATTCAACAATAGGGATATTCATCCTTCAACAACTCTCATGCAGAAAAAAAGTTGCTTAAAAAAAGAAAATCATCAACTTAGTATGAAAAGAAATTGTTCAAAAGAACCAAAAGCATCAACTTGAACCTCTCTTGGTCATACAGAGTTATTAGCCAACCCTCCGTTCTTTTCCACCCGGTAGATTAGCTCGCTGCCCGCAGGATCAACATCAATGTAAACGGTTGAGTTCTCAACAATTTCTTCCTTCACAAGCATTCTAGAGAGCTCCGTCAGAACCTTTCTCTCAAGCCTCCTCTTAATTGGTCTAGCACCATAAACCTGAAACATAACAAACCTTATTAAGTACTCACAGCCTCTGTTGTGCAGTAAACAATGTTTACAATATCATCATGATAATGATACCAACCGGATCACAGCTCTCACTAAGGATATAGTCAAGAACTGCATCAGTCACTGTCATTGCAATTCCCCTCTCAGCAAGACGAGAAGCAACCTCCTTCATGTGTAACCTTGCAACCTTCCTTACTTGCTCTTGGAAAAGAGGATCAAATACAACAATTTCATCAAGCCGTTTCAACAGTTCTGGCCTAAAATTTTTTCTTACCTGTTGAAAACATATTCAGAAGACACGAGTCACAACAAAGAAAACACACAAAAAACTCAGTCATTTGTAATAAAAATTGTGCCAAGAAATATACCTCCTGCATTGCTTTATCACGAGCTGCTTGCATGGAATATTTTCCTGAAAGTCCAGTAATGAGGTGCTCTGCCCCAATATTAGAGGTTATGATAATGACTGTGTTTCTAAAGTCCACAGTGCGGCCTTGGCCATCAGTTAACCTTCCATCATCCAAGACTTGAAGAAGAGTGTTAAACACAGATATGTGTGCCTTTTCTACTTCATCAAACAGTATCACACTTACTGCTTCAGTTAGCTGACCACCTTCTTTGTGTCCAACATACCTGAAAGTTTAAAATGTGGGTTAGTCATCCGTACTTCACACCCAAAAATCACAGTAAGCTGAAAAGGGAAAAGAGTCAATCCACTTACCCAGGTGATGCACCAATCAAGCTTGAAATAAAATGTTGCTCCATATATTCAGACATGTCAATTCTAACCAACTGATTTTCATTATCAAAAAGTTGCTCAGCGAGGGCCTTTGCAAGCTCGGTCTTTCCAACACCAGTTGGACCTAAGAACATGAAGGAGCACATTGGTTGTTGAGGTCTCCCAAGCCTGGCTCTTGATCTCAGCACAGCGTCTGCTACAGAATTAACGGCTTGTTCTTGCCCTACAACTCTCTGCTGTAATCTGTCAGCAAGACCAATCAACCTTTCTTTATCGTTTTGCCCGAGTCTTGTCACTGGTATGCCAGTCCAGTGGCTAACAACCTCAGCAATGTGTTCAGGTCCAACAGTTTCTGTCAACATTACATTTTCCTGAGTGCTCCCTTCAAGCTCTTGAATTGCAGATTCCACCTCCTGAATTGCGCCATGCCGCAAATTTGCAGCTCTAGCAAGATCATATCGCCTTTCAGCCTCTAGAGGAGCAAAGTTCAGCTCTTCTCTTTTTTGCTTTAGTCTTCGAATCTCATCTATCCTCTCCTTCTCCTTTTTGTACTTCATCATCAAAGGTTGCAGCTCATCAACACTTACTTCTCCTAAACGAGCTTTGCTGGCTTTGTCTTTCTCTTTCTCCAGAGCACGAAGTTCCACTTCTAATTGCATTCTCTTCCTTTCAAGGTTGCCAATTTCCTCTGGCTGACTATCAAGTAGGACTCTCAAATTCGCACAGGCCTCATCAACTAAATCAATTGCCTTGTCAGGAAGATGACGACCTACACAACCGAAATTATTCATTTAAATAACTTATTTAAACCTATAACCTATAACTTATTTAAATAACTTACAATTTCAATCAAAACTAATATACTGTATTGCCAATTAAAGAATACACTAAAACAGAGCAGCACATACCAGTGATGTAGCGACTAGACAATTGAACCGCAACAACCAAAGCATGATCAAGAATCCTTACACCATGGTGACCTTCGTATCTTTCTTTCAAACCACGAAGTATACTTACAGTATCAACAACACTTGGTTCTGCCACGTACACATGCTGAAACCTTCTTTCAAAGGTTGCATCCTTCTCTAAATACTTCCTATACTCCTCATGCGTAGTGGCACCAATGCACCTCAACTGACCACGCTCAAGCATAGGCTTAAACAAATTAGCAGCATCCATGAAACCCTCAGCACCAAGAAACAAATGAATCTCATCAATGAATAGAATAACTTTCCCCTCAGCCTCTTCCACCTCCTTCAAAACTGCCTTCAACCGCTCCTCAAACTCCCCTATATACTTTGCGCCCGCAACCAACGCACCCATGTCCAATGCAATGAGCCTAACATCAGCACGATTCCTAAGAACATTCTCTTTAACGATCCTCTGAGCCAACCCTTCAACCACAGCAGTTTTTCCCACACCCGGTTCACCAATCAAAACCGGGTTGTTTTTGGTACTTCTAGATAAAATTCTCATAACCCTTCGTATTTCCTCATCCCTTCCAATAACCGGGTTGAGCTTCCCTGCTTGTTCCACAAGGTCTCTTCCATAGGTATTCAAAGCCTGAAAACAGAGATATATACGATGTGAGTTATATGAACTTGTTAAATGCTTCACTCGTTTTATTAAACAAATGTTTTATATCAAACTAGTACAACTCATATTTCAAAGTTAACTAAATCATATTATTTCTTTTCAGGAATTATCATCCTACCGATATGAAATTATCAAATTATCATAGTAATCTTAAATCGTACAAAATATACTAAATTAAATTCATTGCGTTTATTCAATCGGAAAAACTAAACCGAAAATCTTATTAGCTCTTCGATAAATTATTTAAGCTAAATTTAGTACCTGAAAGGTTGTGTTACCCGTGGCGCTTTCCACTTTCCTTCCCTCCTTGCCGCGAAGCTTCTCGACTTCTGATTTCACCTTCGGTGCCGCAACACCGGCTTTCCTGAGCAACTCTATGATCTGAGAATCTTCCAGGAGGAGGAGATTGCGAGGACAACTTCTTCAGCGCTTGGCTGAACACTCTCTCCGCCGCCCGCGCTGATTCCTCTCCCGCCGCGTTGGATAGCGCCTGGGAGAAGATTCCCCCTGTCGGAGAGTAGAGAGGACGCCAGATGGAGAGGAGTGAACTGCGCGTGGCCACTGCTCGCCGCCATCTCGTGAGCACTCACGAGAGCCTCATTAGTCTTCTGCGTAAATTTCTCGGGATTCATCACTTCGCCTAGGTTTGATTCCTGAAAATTGAGAGAATAAAAGCGGAAGAACGAACGAAGAGAATTTGAATCAAGTTTGATTTGTTAGAACGAAGAGACAAAATTGAAGAATGAACAAACAGAGAATTTGAATCGATTTGAGTTTTGATGTATGGAGTTTTCGGTGATCGATGTGTGAAGTGAGAGAGAAAGGAAACGTGGCCAGTATAAGAAGTTAGACGATTATTTTCTTTATTATTTTTTCTAAATATCATTTTCAAGAAAATTATTTATGATAATTAGAATATTAGTAAATTATGCAAGCATTTATTTAAATAAATGATAGCAAATTCATGAAAAGGTGTTAATGGAAATTTTGAATAATTACATTATTATTTATCTTGTATTTAAGAGTTAAACACTCACTCATACTTTTCAAAAATCTTAATTAAATCATCAAATTAGTTTTTTTCTCTTTTAAAAAATAATTTTTTTTAAAATTATCACATATCAAATAAAAAATTTGTCACTTAAGACACAACAATACCATGTATTAAGATTGAAAAAAAATATCATATAAGTTCTTTTCTAATATAGTAGAAGTTGGTATTTAAACATATAATATGGAAAACCATTGTTTTTTAATCTCCTTGAGTGTGTATTTTCTTTAATGCATATTTTTATCAAAGGAAAACGATATTTTAATAATTTTTATTTGATAATTTTTGTTAGGTTTAATCTTTTAATAATTTTTAGGCTTAATAGATTACTTCGTCCCCAAGTTAAGAGGTGAATTTTTATTTAGTACCCGGTTTCAAAATGAAGATATTTGGTCCCCATTTTAAGAAAATTGTATAACAACCAACCAAAATAAAACCCACTCATGTTATCTACCCATTGACCACATAACTTAGATAACAAATTCTGACCTATCTTAATACAACTTGGCAAGTATAACAACCAACCAAAAACACTCTTCTCAATGTAACCCTTCTGCTCAATAGTCAACCGTTCGTTCAAAACACCTATCATCTTGGTTCTGCAGTAGTGTCTGAACACTAACTGCATACGAAGTCATGCTTACTAATTAAATACAGTCAAACAACAAATGTTTGGAAATCAAATACAATCCTACGTACCTTCTTCCTTCTATCACTTCCTTTGTCACTTTGTTCACCAAGTTCTTCCTCCATCACACTACACCAACACAAAAACTGAAATTACATTACACTAACACAATCAACTAAAACAACAAATTGGAAATCATAACAAACATTGTCAGCATTTGTTAAAACACAACAAAAAAAAAACAAAAATATAATAGTCATTTATTAATTCATATAATTCGTGCCACATAAAACAACATTTTCAAACACTCATGCTACAGGAACAGTACTGGTACCTTAGGCAAAATAAGTGGGTACCTGGGTTCCAGTTTTTGCACACCAAGGCCAACTACGTCCATCACTCTCATTTTGGGGTGGCTTGTTTGTTTTCCCTCATTTCACCTACTTCTAAGTCATCTGGGAACACTCATGTTAACATTTTTTTAACATATTCGTGCCACATAAAACAACATTTTCAAACACTCATGCTACAGGAACAGAACTGGTACCTTAGGCAAAATAAGTGGGTACCTGGGTTCCAGTTTTTGCACACCAAGGCCACCTACGTCCATCACTCTCATTTTGGGGTGGCTTGTTTGTTTTCCCTCATTTTATCTACTTCTAAGTAATCTGGGAACACTCATGTTAACATTTTTTTAACATATTCGTGCCACATAAAACAACATTTTCAAACACTCATGCTACAGGAACAGAACTGGTACCTTAGGCAAAATAAGTGGGTACCTGGGTTCCAGTTTTTGCACACCAAGGCCACCTACGTCCATCACTCTCATTTTGGGGTGGCTTGTTTGTTTTCCCTCATTTTATCTACTTCTAAGTAATCTGGGAACACTCATGTTAACATTTTTTTAACATATTCGTGCCACATAAAACAACATTTTCAAACACTCATGCTACAGGAAAAGAACTGGTACCTTAGGCAATAAAAGTGGGTACCTGGGTGCCAGTTTTTGCTCACCATGGCCAACTATGTCCACCACTCTGATTTTGGGGTGTCTTGTTTGTTTTCCCTCATTTGATCTACTTCTAAGTAATCTGGGAACACTCATGTTAACATTTTTTCAACATATTCGTGCCACATAAAACAACATTTTCAAACACTCATGCTACAGGAACAGTACTGGTACCTTAGGCAAAATAAGTGGGTACCTGGGTTCCAGTTTTTGCACACCAAGGCCAACTACGTCCACCACTCTCATTTTGGGGTGGCTTGTTTGTTTTCCCTCATTTCACCTACTTCTAAGTAATCTGGGAACACTCATGTTGACATTTTTTTAACATATTCGTGCCACATAAAACAACATTTTCAAACACTCATGCTACAGGAACATAACTGGTACCTTAGGCAAAATAAGTGGGTACCTGGGTTCCAGTTTTTGCACACTAAGGCCAACTACGTCCATCACTCTCATTTTGGGGTGGCTTGTTTGTTTTCCCTCATTTCACCTACTTCTAAGTAATTTGGGAACAATTTCTTAACATTTTATTAACAAATTCGTCTCCCATAAAAATACATTCTCTAGGACCCTTGGTTCACCAACATTACTGCTACCAAACCCGAATGAAGTGGGTTATTAGGTTGAAGTTTTTTGACAGCAAGGCCAACTAGGTCCATGACTACCAATCCAACAGAATTACAGCAACAATGCAAGATTAACCAAAGAACATGTATAAAAATGAGTAGCAGAACAACATCCACTTGGGAGACGTTTCATACATAACCAAATGAAATCCAAAAACAACATCATCCATGTATTAAACATTCATTCCACTGAAAAATCAAAAAATAAACCAACCTTGGGTGAAGACGACGTGTGGCGGTTGGAACAGAGACGATTGCCTAAGGTGTGCGTGGGACGGACAACCCGGAAAACCCCTCTTTTTGGTCCACCTCACAGCCCACACTCCGGCGAAGCTCCCGCGGCACTCCGGGACAGGCACGGAAGCACCTGGGGTGAAGCGACACCTTCAACGCCTCCCTAAGTCGCTGGGCCGGAACGGAGGAAACACGATGCCGTGTTCGCGTCGAGCGCTCCACGTCGGAGCTGCGGCGCCGTGAAACGGACCCACCTGGAGGGGTTCGATCTTTTTGAACACGGCCTTCAACAATGAACGGCGGCACTCCGGCAAGGACTCCGTCTCTCTCTCTCGCTCGTGAACCCTTTCTCCAACTCTCTCGTCTCTCTGTCTAGGTCACACCATCCGTCCCCAATGTTCGCGCCGCTTCTCTCTCTACGAAGTTCGAAAATCAATTTCAAATTTGAAACGCACCTTCTAAACTGCCCGTGCCCGTCCCTCGCCACGTCACAGTTGAAGCAGGTTTTCTCAGAATGCAGCAGCTTTTTCCCATCAAAACGTGGACCGCTCAAACGCTGACACGTGTGCCGTGTTCAAATGTTGTCAAATTAAGTTGTTCGAGTATCATTTTCCTTTGCGAAAATGTTGCACAAGATTTGGCATACATATGTATTTAGAGATTAACAGCTTAGATCACGATAATGTATTTCTATTTAGGATGCTTTTTGCTTTTCTCTTCTCTGATTGTGTTGTGATTCTCCTTGCTCTGCCCAAAGGTGGTTCTCTCACAAACTACTGCTTGTCTTCTCCACAAAACACAATATTTCTGAATTTCCATTTGAAGAAGGAAGAAAGAAAAGTTCGTCATGCATTTTCATACAGCTGGCCGTTGTAAGTTCTTTATTTGTTGTTTCCACCTTCAATTTAAAAAAATATTTTATTCTTTCGAGGTGAAAATTGTGTACAATACTTGTCATTATTGAAGTTTATTCTTGGTTTGATTGTTTATTTCTGGTCATCTTAACATCATAACAAGTGTGATTGATGTAATTGGTTTTGGGTTGAAGAGGTGCCAGACACCACAGAAATTATAAGGACAAAGGGATTTGCTTACATAGTTGGTGTTGCATAATTTCATCTTAGACAAGCTCACTTACATTATTTGGAACTTCCTTTCCATATATTTTATAATTTTATATTGAAGAATAGAATTGGGTTTTGAGATTAGGAAGCATAACAAAAAATATATATACCCCAATTGCTTTAGGGCTACTAATATTTTATTTCAACTAAATAACTGACAAGTTATGAATAACTTTTAAATATTTAGAATGTTTATGAACTTGTATTTCACTCAATAAGTAATTAATTGTGAATTTAAATTTTAGAAAAGATAAATAATAAATAAATGTGTGATTATATATTATATATTTTTGTTTTCAAATATTTTTAAATATTTATATCCGTGTAATATAGTAAAGTTTTTAAAACTAAAATATATTCATAGTATAAATTTAAGTTTATAAAATATAATTATAATTTAATATAAATACTTTATTTTACAAAATTAAATAATGATATTTTTATTTGATTTATCATTTCTCGAATTTAATTTCATCTAATGTAATGAAATGCATAAAATCACCATTCATGTAAAAGGTAAGATATAGATAAAGGAAAATAAATAGCATATAGTTATTGTTTTATTGTTTAACTTATGAGTAAGAATTCTTCTTTCTTATTCTTGCATAATTAACTTAATAAACAGGCTTAATACCTTATTTTGTCCCCAGTTTCGTTCGAAAATGTTAAATTAGTTCATCTTTAAAAAGTGCGTCAATTACGTCCTCACTTAATAAAATTTGCATCAATGAAATCCCTTCCGTTAAATCCGTATAGTTAACGTCGTTTGTACGGATTTAACGGAAGAGATTTCATTGATGCAAATTTTATTAAGTGAGGACGTAATTAACGCACTTTTTAAAGAATGGACTAATTTGACATTTTGGAGTGAAACTGGGGACAAAATAAGGTATTAAGCCTAATAAATATATAAATACAACAAATAATTAGATAATAGTAAATGTTTTTTCTATGTGGTATGGATTTGTTTAACTTATTCTATCACTACAAGAAATAATGGATTTATATACAGAAGTTTATATACGGATTTAAATCCGTATATAAGATAGATATTATATACGAAATTGATATACGAAATTTAGAAAAAATGTTATATACGGATATTATATACGGTTTTTATATACGGATGTTTCGTATATAAATTCCGTATATACGGTTGGCGCGTGATAGTGGGAAAATTACTCAAGGATGGAATCCGTATATAAGTGGTATTATCTGTTTGTAATTAGAGTCAGATGTTATATGCGAATATTATATACGGATCAGGGAAATAATTATTTTAAAAAAATATATTTCTGATTAAGGGGAAGCTGGGTGTCATTTCTCAACCTCGAGCTTTCCTCTCTTTGTTGAACCCTGGACATTTCTTCTCTGTCGAACCATCACGCTTTACTTTCTCTTTCGAACCATCTTCGGTCTCAGTTCAGTGTCCTTCTGTGGAGCCATCTTCGGTGTAGGTGTTGGTCTTTGGAGTCGTCTTCGGTGTGGGTGTAGATCGTGCTTTGGTTCTTCGTCGCCTCTCTCTGTCTATTATTGTGACCTTCATCAAGCACTGTGGTTGGGGCTCATTGTTGGGTACGGTGTCGTAGTTCGGCGTTGAGTAGCTTGATCGGGTAAGTAAATCAAACCCTAATGCTTAGTAAATTTGGTTCTTCTCTGGCCATTCTTGTCATCAAGCGATTGTCATCAATCATAGGCTTAATCTCGCACTCTTCTAGTTGCAGAGGAACCCTAGGACTGTTGTTCTCGCACTCCGATTTTGGGTCGCCGTCATTCAGTCTCAGTGACTCTGGTAAGTCTAGAATGTTGTTCCTTTAATATATATCTTTATTTCTTTGGTGTGTAGTGGTTTAATGTTGTGATTATTCACAGAGAAGAAGAAGTTCGAATGTCTAAGCATCTTTTAGTGTTCGATGTTGTAGATATGTTGAATTGCTGATTGTTGTGGTAAGTAAATTTTGTTCATTCCTAAGTGATTTCATTTGTAAAAGGAGAAAATCATAAACCCTTTGTTCTTTGGTTTTTCGGGCACAAAATGGGGTTTGGTTTGGTTGGTGTGCTGTGGAATACTTTGGTGCATTGTTAGGACATTGAGTGAACATTAAGAGGCGTGTTAAGGTATGTTTACGCAATCTTTAAGGACTATAACATATAATTTATATTATTAATTATATATATGTTTTATATGGTTTTCTCTGGTTGAATTTGTGTGATATAGGACTGCAAAGGATTCGAAGGGTAAGATAAGTGGAGGAAGCTTTTGGGATTCAAAAAGGAAAGTACCACAAAAGGGTAAGTAGTTATTACGTTTTGTTTAATGAGTAAATAGCTATTCTATTCAGTTTAATGGTTTTGATGTGATTACAATATACATTGTTAATTGAGAAGCCATAAGTTAAAATACTCTAGCTTTACATACCTAATCTACATCAGGTGACTGCTACACAAAAAATTGTCCTCTGCTAATTTTATAAACAAATAAAAACCAAGGAAGGAAAAAAAAATTAAAATTAAAAGCCAT
The DNA here is from genome assembly GCF_029865625.1 of Vigna umbellata. Taxonomy (NCBI): domain Eukaryota; kingdom Viridiplantae; phylum Streptophyta; class Magnoliopsida; order Fabales; family Fabaceae; genus Vigna; species Vigna umbellata. Next base: position 19,186,914 of record NC_142171.1, read on the forward strand.
TGGCAATTCTCACTACTTGAATGCCCCTTTGCAATAAATCAAACACAATTTGAAGGGTCAAAGAATATATGTTTAGAACCATTTACATTTCACAACTCCCTTTGCTTCAATCTCTGTCTGAGGTGTATTAGTTTTCCTTGGACCTGTTTAGGTATATCATCATCAGATAAGCCAATTTCAATCCCTTCTACTTGTTTTCTCTGTATAATATCATGGTACATTGGAAGAAACCGAGTTTGGAAAGACCTATAGGAGAAATAGGGTAGCAACACACACACAACAACCAAAAGGGTTAACAACTCCTTTTGTTTGCAGTCACAAGAGCTTGGTCGGTCTGTGCATGTTGATGAAATATTTCAGCAGACACATATTTGTCAATCAACAGGGGAATTTGTGGACGAAAGGTCTAGGCGGACCCATGTAAGTTTGTACTAACTCTATCACATTATAAATTTTTGGTTTTTAAACTTCATGTGTAATGATAATATTTATTCATTTAACAGGAACGATTTGTTGCAAAATTTTCTCAAATAAGATCTGGACTGCATCTGTTGGTGTCTCAACATCTTCTCCTCTAGACCCTGCGGAGGAGGAAAGATTGAGAAACCGATGTTGGTTAGAGGCTGCTGGTGGAAAATAAAAGGGACGCGTATACGGTATTGGAAATGTCACTTCCCAAGATGATTGTGTTGATAGTTACATCCAACAGACACAGGCATCTTCTATTGCTCAACCACAAAATTCAGAAGAAATTGTTAACCTGAAATCGCAGTTACAACAATATGGTCAGCAGCTTCAAAAGTTTGAAGGCTTTATTGGCGTCCTCCTGCCATTCCTTCCGCCTTCAGCAGCCGCAACTGCACAAGACTTTTTAAACCTTCAAAATCCTCAAGTTCAAAATGAAGTACCCAATAATGTCCAACCAGAACAGCAACCTCCAGAACAGCAACCACCACACCAGCAACCTCCCGATGAACAACCACAAGATGGAAATGATTACATGCATTATTAGGCATTTTATAGAACTTACTTCCATTACTGTTGAACTTATTTAGAACCACAACTACAATTTGTTTATGAACTTACCTAATGTTTATTCTTGTAGTTATATTGATGTAAACAATATTTATGTATTCATATACAATGTTTCCTTTGTGGATTAAATGTATCTGAAAACCTTATTGAATTTATATGTCAATGTGCAATGTATAATGTCCAGGTTTGCTTATAACAATGGTGAATGTTCACTATAATGTCCAGGTCTGCTTATATATTGTGCATGGGAAACTGCTATATACAGGGTATTTATTTAGATCTTCTTAAACCATTATATACGGAAATATCTGTATATAACTTATATACGGATAAATCCGTATATAATTTCCGTATATAAGTTATATACGGAAATTATATACGAATTTATCCGTATATAAGTTATATATGGATATTTTCGTATATAATTTCCGTATATAAGTTATATACGGATATATCCGTATATAACTTATATACGGATAAATCCGTATATAATTTCTGTATATAACTTATATACGGATTTATCCGTACATAAATCTAGCTACGACGGTATTATATACGGATTTTTGTCCGTATATAAACACGTATTATATACGGATTTTGGGTCTTATATACGGATTTTTGCTGTATGTAATACGCTTTTTTCTTGTAGTGTATTTTGCATCATATTTTAACTTATTCTATTTTGCATCATATTTCAGCCAGAAGCCAAAGAGTTACCCTTTTTAATTCTTTTTTCTTTTAAACCACCAATAATACGTCGAATTCTGTAGGGGTTTCGACATATTATTTGTCAGCCAAAAGTTTCCCCTTTTTAATTTGAGCGGGAAATTGAAAATTCATTCACTTTATCTTAGTGCGCGAGACCCTATTCTCTTCTCAAACTTTTCTTGAACGAAGTTTGACGACCATCACATGTAATCTTTCTTTCATTTGATATAAATGCAAGTTAATTAACTACTTTATGTATAATTTTCGTTTGTTTTGACCAATTATTTTCATGTTCTTTTCCTTCATAGGCGCATTCTGCTTTTTCTCACTAGTGGAAATACTTTATTCCGACGAACCCACCTTTTGAAGGTTAGTTTTCGTTTTCGTTTTGAAGAACTTATTTGTGTTTTTTGTTGAACTTGTTTGTTGTTGTTATTTGGTTCAACTTGTTTGTTGTTGTTCTTGTTTGTTGTTGTTATTTGGTTCAACTTGTTGTTGTTCTTGTTTGATTGAACTTGTTTGTTGTTTGTTACTGTTGTTTGTTGTTGATACTATACTACACGTTCATAGTTCATCCTTTATAAAATACTAAAAATTGAAATTTGTTGCTTTTTTGCTTTTCAGGTCTTGTAGAATTGTAAAAAAAGTTCACAATTAATTAAAAAAAACAAAAAAATTGTTTAACGTCGAATATTGACAAAGTTCGACGTCAATTTGATTAAGGTCGAATTTTTAAATTCGACGTCAATTTAACGTCTCCCGATATGACGTCTACCTTGAAAGACCAAAAAACAACGACGTTATATGGTATTTTTGTGCTAGTGACGTGTGCCTTGAGGACTTGCTCCCCGATCTCTTCCTTCTTCTTTTTCTTTTCTTCATAAGCTTGCAATGAACCAACGAGTTGCTCTATTGACATGGCCTCCAAGTCTTTGGTTTCTTTGGTAATGGTGATAATATGTTCGAACTTTGGATCTAATGATCTAAGAATTTTCTCCAAAATTCTTACATTATCTAACTTCTCACCATTTCTTTTTAATTGATTAGTAACCGTTAAAACTCTTGAAAAGTAATCAGAGACTAGCTCTCTTTCTTTCATATGCAACGCTTCAAACTCTCTTATCAAAGTATGGAGACGTACCTTTTTTACTTGATTTGCTCTCATGTAAGAGATCTTAAGCTTCTCCCATGCTTCCTTGGCTGACTTGACTCCGAAAATCTTCTCAAAAGTATCTTCATGTAATCCTTGATAGATTAGATAGAGAGCTTTCTTGTCTCTCTTCCTTGAGTCTCTCAAACCCTTTTGAGCTTGAGAAAGACTCTTTACATTCTCTGGATTGGTGTGGCCCTTCTTGACTACCTCCTAGACATCATGTGCACCAAGGAGAGAAATCATCTTAAACTCCAATTATCATAGTTTCTTTTAGTGAGCATCGAGGCTTGAAAGGGAACTCCGATATTTGCCATTTCTATGAAGATCTTATGGCTCTTCATACCACTTTGTTGGGAGGAAATTTTAGAGGCTTAAAGGAAGTGTTTAAAAATTTGGGGAGGTTGGAAGATTTTGAGAGAAGGAAAGGCTTGTTGTATTGTATTGAATGCTTCTAAACTTTTTGGCTTGCTTACAAATGATACAACCATCTCCTATTTATACTAGTGGCACCTCCTCAACCAATGGTTAGGATCTTATCACCACAACATTAATCTAAAGGTTATTATTCATTCTTTAGGAATTTCTAAAACACTTCTAAAATTCTAAATTTATTTAGAAATATTTTATGGATAAACATCCTTAGATATTTTTGTAAATCATTCTAGAATCCTTTTAGATAGGATTTTTTAGAATTATATTTGCGTCTTTTATAATCTTGGACTTTTACCAAACATACAAAATCAATTTATTTTTCAAGAAAACAGTTGCAGTGGCAAACCACAAGCGCCGCAACAACTCCCAGACCTTGCCCATGACAGCAGTGGAACAAGCCGAATGCCGCAAAGTTCGAAACTTTGTCCTCTGAAGAAGAATGAAGCCCAGATTAGATTTTAGTGGGGATGAGAGAGATCTTTGTTATCAGTGCAGGAAAGGGAGTGACCTTATGGGGTAGGGAAAGAGAGGAGAAATGAAGTAAGACAAAAACATCAACATGCTTTACTTTGTTGCTCTTTAATAAAAGCTAGTAAGCTTGTTGACAGACTCTTTCTTTACTTATCTAGATCTAGTATAATAATTTGATATATATTTTTAGATCTCATAAATTTGATATTATTTTATTAAAAATATTTTATTGATATATAATATGTGGTGATTTTTAATATATATTTTATGCACAACTATATAAAGATAGTATGAAAAACTCATCAATATTTAGCTCGGACATAATGATGTTCTTTGGAGCACAATCATAATGAACTTTCTTTTTTTCCTCTCTCTCTAGAGACTCGAAAGCTTGTCTACTTGCTTGTTATTAACAATGTGGTTTAGAATAAATGGTTAACAACAGCTTCCCAAAGTTTCTTGGTCAATAGATTCAATAAAGATTTTTATTCTTATTTTCCAATTTGATAATAACATCACTAAACATAAGAGGTCTATGACAAAAAGAAGTTTGTTCTCGACCATGGTTTTGAAAGATTAAAAGGTTTAAGGCCAAGACGGAGAGGGAGTGGGGTGTTGAATTGAACTTAATTACACCTGTTATTTGTTGAAAACTTTCATTAAATCTAATTGATCAATGGAATTTCAAAACCTTTGTTATTGGATATGAACATTTTAACCGATTACAATAAATTGAAGCCCTAACAATAAAACTGGTTTTTGGTAATTCAAATTACGACACTCAAAGCAGTATTATACAATGCAAATCAAACTGAAACACTAACAATAAACTGATTTTTTTATTTGTGTTTAAACAACTGCGTTAATCATATTTGGATGTGGTAAACCAAAGATCTTGGTTTAAATCAAATGAAAATCAAGAATTTGATCAAAATGTGAAATGTATGTGTAAAACTCGAAAGAAGCAAACAAAAGTCTACCGACCCCATAAATAGTAACAAAGCCTTTTTTTTTATCCTCGATTGTTTTCTCTGATTTAAATATGACATTAGAAGAGTTTGCAGTGGTTTATTTAATGTTAACTTTGCGTATGCGAGTTATTGTGAGACAGTATGTAACATCCCAAAATACAGTAATTACCATAATTTAGAATTAATTACAATTAACAGTAAACAGCAAACAGTCTTTACATTAAATCCAGGTCTAAATAACCGAACTGCATCAGCACAAAATAAACGCGCGTAAAACGCATACAGACGAGGTCTAGAACGAACGTTCTGTGATATAAAATAACGTACATCAAAACAGAAACAGAGATATATAGGACGAACGACTTTACAAAAATACTTAGCCGAACGTACAAGCTACACTAACATTTACAGTACTATTCTAACGAGCGTTCTAAGGCTCGGCCTTTACTTCCACTTCCACCAGATTTGCATCTTCCAAATTTTCTTCTTCCAGCATTTCTTCAAGAGATGCACCACCATCTGCTCACATCCACACGGATGATCATTGCATTTTGACAAGACGAACGTACATAGATAGGAGACAACACAATGGAAATGCAAGGGTAAGCTTATATCATTTAATTCATACAACACACATACGTTGAACGTTTCAGTTTACACATACAACATGTAACTTATCATATAATTTAACATAGAATTTAAGTATATAAAGACAGACCGTCCGGACTGTATGAACCATGTAGTTACAAGCGTCCTTGCACCCAAGTGGTGTAGTAGCCGGGATATACCTAATCAGCTGCCACTTGAGGTTAATCCTTCGCCCCTGCTAAGTGAGGAACTAAGGACCTCCTGCCATTCCCACACATGACTACCCCCTTCTACGTGAAGATGAGTATCACGGAATATCAGGATGGACCGCGAGTCCTAACTTGTCCATGTTCATACTTTACCAAATTTAATATTTATCACATCTGAGACGTTCCTCCTTGGAACGCTCGTCCAATATCCATAATCATATAATCACTCCATATAGTGTTCACACTGTAATTCAATATGATTTAACATAAATTTCATCTTTAACTTTATTAGTATAAAAGGACGAACGTTCAGTCCTTTGAAGAATTGGGACGAACGTCCAAATAAGGTATTGGATGAACGGACGTGGCCATCTGATTGGTAAGTTAAAGGAACCGACTCTTATTGAAGGTATAAGGATACTTAGAAAAATTTCAGGATAGAGATCTTGAACTAGATTTAATATAAGAAGGATAATCAATAAGACTTAGAAATTTTCTTTGAAGAAGTTTGCATACAGAAACCTATGCCAGAAATTTAACGAACGTAAAGAAGATGAATATTCTAGAAATTTAACGAACGTAAGAGGATGAATATATCAATAATGGAACGAACGCTAATTTATCCAAATGTTTATTCAATAGGACGAACGCTTCGGTATAAGACCGAGCGATATTTAGGACGGACGCCCGACATAAGGCCGAACGCTATTAAGAACTAACGCTCGACATAAGGCCGAACGCTATCAAAGACGAACGTTCGACATAAGGCCGAACGCTATTAAGAACTAACGCTCGACATAAGGCCGAACGCTATCAAAGACGAACGTTCGACATAAGGCCGAACGCTATTAAGGACTAACGCTCGACAAAAGGCCGAACGCTATCACAGACGAACGTTCGACATAAGGCCGAACGCTATCAAGGACGAACGCTCGGTTAAAGAACGAACGTTACATATTTATAAAGTTTCAAATATTTAAATACCGCTGAGCTAAACCGAACGCTCAGACATCCAAATGGGGACGCTCGTTCTCGAGCAGAATTCTTTCCAAATGAAAGAATTCCAATCTAAGTTATTTTCAATGAAAACCGAACGGTCTAAGACCGAACAGTGACGAGCGTCATTTATCATAGGGACTGATATAAATTTCAGGTTTTTCAACCTTAACAGAATTTTCCAGATTTCAACATTTAAACTTTATACTATATAATTCATAGGATTCTCAAATTTATGAACTTTAAAATTTCATTCCAGTAACTTCATATTAAACATCAACATACAGATTCAATCAATTCAATCATTCCAACTATGTAACATTCATACACCTTTCATACGTATCCAAATCAACATGCAAAACAGACCAGAAATCATATCCCATATCAGTAAACGTTCATAAAGACTCAAACATCATACTTTTCATACATGCAACTCAGATCATAAAATCACGTAGTATAAATTAAACATATAAGCTTCCCTTACCTGGATAGCAGTGTTCGTTCTAATGCAACTGTTGAGTTGGTCTCTTATACGTTCTACCCTCAGTTTCACTATATACTTTCACTTGATCTAAACACCAACATCAGAGATTTCTCAGATACAGTCCATGTATGAACCGAGAACATGGTTTCGTATGAAACCCTAATGAACGAACCACTTAGAGAAGAAGACTTACCAACTTAGAATCTAGTTCTGTTCGGTTCAAACTAACGTCCGCGTCTCCAGGAACGTTCCTATGGTGCTGAAATGAGATCGGAGAAGAGAGGTGAGATTTACAGTAGAGAGAAGTTTCAGGATTTCTAGAGAGAAGTTGGAGAAGATGAAGAGGTGAGTTCAGAGGTTGAAGATGAGTGCGTGCAAGTGAGAGAGAGTTTTCGAAATTTCTGGTTTTGTTAAACTAACGTTCGTTTGGACGAACGTGTCCCAGGCTGCCACCTGCACACCAAACTCTGATTTGGAAGTCTCTCTCGTGACACGTGGTGTGCTTGCATGCAAAGATTGGTGCGTTTTTAATGTTGCAGAGAAATGATTGTGGTTCGGTTTCAGTGCAGAGCAGAGGGGTTTATCAGATTTGGAAATGGGTTTTAAATGAGATAAACATGGATTGTGGTGTGCATTAATGGTGATATGACAGAATTAATTTATGCTAATTATTAAGGGTCTCACACAGTAATATTAAAGTACCCCATGAGTTACACTTAAAATCTGTCACGATTAAGTCCCTGAAGTTCATGTGAATTCAAAATGAAAAAAAAAAAGAGTAATCGAATGTATCGTGTAAGGAGAGACCATAAGAATATGGTCTCACCTTGTTAATTTTTAAACGAGTAGATTTTACAATAAACAATACTATATCTTGAGAAGAGAGAAGAATTGTGCCTATTCAAGGGGAATTTGAATGCAGTGCTGCTTCTGCTTCTATTGTGCCTCTCCCTGGTTAGATGGTAGCAAATCATACTTCCACATTCCACATTCAATAAAGGCTTCAATTCTTCACTTTGATGCTAACCGTTTTCTTCAAATAAGGAAAACTTGCGCTTCCGAGATGTCAAATCTGAATCAAAGTCAATTAGGTCTTGTTCATTTACCCAGCGATACTTACATTTCTTCACATCCGCCTGAACAACATTCTCATAACCCAACATTCTCATAACCCAACATTTCGAAATTCCACCTCCATTCGTCATGGAGCTGAAAACCATTTATACGAAATCCGGGCTGCACAGAACATTCAATATAGTGTATCAACATGTGATCTGACTGGTCAATGACTAGATCTCTTCTAAAATCCGTTGGAATTTGTTTGTTTCGAAATTTTTTTGTTCTTGAATATTTCACTTTGGTTTCATTGTCTAGACGAAATATTACACAATACAAAACACCAAGCAAATTATCGTCGTGCGGATCGGGAGATGGACCAATGGTTAGAACATCTTTCTCCACCTTCACACCCTCATTGTTGAACCAACTCGGTATTTGACTTCCAGGCATAATACTTCCAAAGAATGGCATGGAGTAGGTCGCCTGGTACTAGCAGAGTTATTCGTTAGTAGTTGTTCTCTAGACAAAAATAAATAAATCAAAAATTCAAAGGCAAGAGGAAGGAAAGAGCATCCACACCTTAAGAATTTGTATTGTCCATGAAAAACTCTTTCTCATGCACTGTTCAATCTCAACTAATCCTGGGCAGCTGAAAATGATTAATCCTGCACTTTGATAATCACTTACCTCATCGTCATTCCAAAAATCAAGTGAATCAAATTTTGAAGATGGTAATCTCGGCAGTATGAAAGGTTCTGAGGGCAGGACAGTTTGTAAAGGGAGATCAGGCAAGTATTTCAATCGCTTGCAATGCCCTAAGTTTAAAAAATACAGTCTGAAAAGGTCCTTGAGGTTAGGCAATTCAACAAAATTGTTTCCCTCTAAACTTAGTCTTTCTAAGCAATGTAACTTTCCAATGTCCTCAGGAATTTTAACTAAGTTACAGAAGCTTAGATCGAGTTCACGCAAACAAGGGAAAAGAGAGGAGGGCGACAAACAGCTGATCAAGTGCTCTGCGTTCCTTGCCTCATCTAGTAAGCATTTACTATCTATTGAACAATCACGGACATCCAGACATTTAAGAGAATTCAGGCCCAATATAGTATTGGGTAAGATTACTAGTTTTATGCAGTTTCTCAAATTCAAAAGAACAAGCTTTCTCAGACTCTGAATCGATGGATTGAGTTTTTCGAGCTGTATGCATCCTTCAAGATTTATCCTTTCAAGATTTAGGGCCTCTGCTACATCGGGCATCTCAACTAAACTTTTGCAAAAAGAGAGATCCAGACGCTTCAAATTGGGTAACGGCTACAGAGATTGGCAAAAAAAAAACAAAATTAATAGTGACACTTGGGTTTTCTTTAATTTCTTTTTTTCCATAAATTAATCAAAGAATAAAGGAATTAAAAATAAAAAGTTTGTCATTTATTTTGTTTATTTTTAAAAGAAGTACAAATAAAAAAATTAATTTACACTACCTTTGTGCCTTCCCACAGTCGTTGAATACTGTCCCCACTCAGGATTAACTCAACCAGTTTGTGTGGCTGAAAACTTTGAGGCAAACACTCAAACGGATATCTCTTCCAAATAAGATACCCTAGTTCATTCGAAAGATGACTGAGACTTCCCGAAAACTCCACGTCCCCAACATAAAGCAATTTCAGGTGTTTAATTTTTGATAGACCATCTGCCTTGATGGTTTCATCTGTAAATCAGTTGCATGATTCCGTAAATTTAGGAGCAGTTTTGTAATTGTTGAATAGTCTATGATAATATTAGGAAGTTGCAGGTTACATGCGTGGACAGTTTTTTCTTTTCAGTTCTTTAACCTTAGGTGAGGCTATATATTAGCCAGTTTCTCATTCAATAAAACAGAGGAATTTCTTGTCACAATACAACGTTTACATACCTGGGATTTCAGCATTATCCCACTCCCAGTTAGAATTACAAACTATTGCTTCAAGGTTTCGAGTTGCCTATAACATCGCACATTGTTAGATGTATGTTTTGAAGTATTTAAATTCTAAAATAATTGCAATCTAAAATTTATAATCAAACATTTAACTTTACCTCGTTCTCTGACATAGCATCATGGAGATCTTTGAGTGCCCACAACCTACTCCACTTTATAGGCTCTTTGGGTGATTCTTCCCTAACAATACACCTGCCCAAATCCACTAGCAAGCTATGCATATGTATGAATCCATAGGGATCTTCGGTAATGAGTGATTTATCTTTGAGCACTTCTATGCTATCTTCAGGATGAAATCCACGGAAATCTAGAATTTCCTTCGCATCTTCATCATAATAAGAATTGAAGAAGCAAGCAATATCCAAAAATGTTTGTTGGTCTTTTTCATCCAGTTGAATATAACTTATGCGCAAAATATCCATAATATTTTTACTTTTATTTTCTTTTAGCGCAGCCAATACACTTTTCCATTGTGACAAACTTCGGCCAACCAAAGATGATCCAATTACTTCAATTGCCAAGGGATGGCCTTCAACATGTGATAGTATCTTAGGTGCCAACTTTTCATAATCGCTCAAAATATAATTACCTTTGATGAAAGCATTTCTATAAAATAGTTGGATAGCATCTTCCCAATTCAACGGTTGAACTTGATAAATATCATCCACTCCATGGATCTTCAATATTTGTTGATCCCTAGAAACTATGATGATTCTGCTTCCTCCACCTAAGCATTCTCGCAACAAATTGACTCTGTTTCCACTAAATATCCTCAGTTGTTGAACTTGATCAACGTTGTCAAGAACTATAAGTGCCCTTGCATTGTTCAGTCTGGACCTCACCAAACATGTTCCCTCAATAACATTGCAAATCTCTAGATTTTTCTCATTCAGACACTGAGAAATTAAATGCTTTTGTATGCCTAACGAATTAGAATCTCGATATATTTGGCTTACATCATCAATAAAACAACGATAATTATATTGACGACAAATTCTTTCATATAAAGCCCGAACAAGAGTTGTCTTTCCTATGCCACCCATTCCACTTATTCCGACAACTCGAACATCATTAAGGAGATCAAAACGCAAAATATTTCTTAAGTTTTGAACTCGAGACTCTATTCCAACTAGTTCATCCCTTGGAAGATTTAAAATATTTGGTCCCAAAATATTTATTATGGTTTGAACAATTTCTTTAATCTGTTCATCTTGTGGCCTGAAAATTTAAATGAAATGAATGCAAAACATCACGCAACACAACATGAAAAGAGTATATACATTTTTAGGATAAAATAATGACGTAAAAAATTTTAACCGTCAAACTATTATTATTATTAAACTAGTATATATTTGTACTCAATGTGCAGGTTTCCTCCTGAACCTCTGTTTTTAGATAATGACATAAGACAAATCATAATTAGCATAAAGAAAGTCGTAGAAAGCTATAAGATATTGTGATTAGCCTATGAGCAAAACTAGTTAAAAAGATGCAGAATACCGTATATATAGGCAACCGCAGTTTAATTTTTGTGAAGCACTTCCAAATATCAATAAAGCTAGATTTGTCATCAAATCAATTGATACTTCTATCATGTCCAGGTTACTAATTATTGAATTGAGAGAGAAGAGTACTCACTTATTTCGGATATCCCAACCGGAGAGATTGGCCACTTGTGTGAGAGCTTCTCTCCATCTTTGAGCTTCCTCCGTCTTCACCTTATCCTCTCTGAATCTATTTTTGTGTTCTGCAAATGCTTTCTCATAACATCCACTCTGTTTGCGCACCACCGAAGGATCAACATCGTAAAATATAGGTAAAACACGTCTTGTTGAAGTATTAACGCAGTTAAGTATCTCTGACAGTTCACGTAAGCACCAAGTGGAGAAAGCATAGTTCTTTGAGAAGACAACAACGAAAACTCGAGAGCCTTGAATGGCTTGCAGCAGCTCGGGTGCTATGGATTCACCTTTTTTGAGATATTCGTCATCTTTGAAGGCATCAATGCCTTCTCGACGGAGAGCTCCAAAGAAAGAACTAGTGAAGTTGTTGCGCGTGTCTTCACCACGAAAGCTCACAAATACATCGTATGTGTTAATTGCATGAGATGAAGAAGGGGTGTGATGGATGATGGCGTCGGACGCGGTCATACACTCGGACATGCCGGAGATGATAAGGTCCAGTTCTTTGGCACACCGGAGGATACGCCGGAGAATGTTCAAGACACGCGACTCAAATTTATTAAGGAAATCGGAAACCAAATGGAGTCGCACTCAATACCTCGAACTCTTTTCAGTATGACCACCAGCGGCGCCGCGCCGCAGACAACGGCAGGACACACTGCGACCTTGCCCTTGAGAGCAGTGGAACAAGCCGAATCCCACAAAGTCCGAAACTTTGTTCACTGAAGAATGAAGCCCGGATCGTAGATTTTAGTGGGAAAGTGAGAGATAGTTGTTATTAGAGCAGGAAAGTGAGTGGCGTGACCTTAAGGAGAAAAGAAAGAGAGGTAAAATGAAGTAAGACAAACATCAAATAGTATTAAACACAGTATTTTCGTATTATTGTCCCTGCTTACTGAAAGCAGAAATTGTTGATAGAAAAGGGTACTATTGGAATTGCTGCAGATATAGAAAGCAAATAGTCAAGAAATATAGATCCAGTCCTGCGCCTGGTGGTAGAATTCTAAAGCTAACGCGTTTTATTTTTGCCGTCTCTTTCTGTGATTTTTTCGTTGAAGCTTCTTGCAAGACAAACAGTCAAGAAATATAGATCCGAGTCCTGCGCGTGGTGGTGGAACTCTAAAGTTAATGCGTTTCACTTTTGCGTTTTTTCGTAGAAGGCAGAAAAATATTTTCTAAGAATTGATTATAATAATCACGAAATTGTATTTTACAACTTATCATTAAAGAAAATAACGAATTATAGATTTTTTTAAACTATTATTTATTATATTACTATTATGATTCCTTTTTATTATTACTCTGAATTCCTGGAGAAGTATAATTCTCAATAAAGAAAGGTTATTTGTCAACAGGCTTCACTTATGTTTCTCGTTAACAAAAGCTACTTATGTTCCTCACTAATAATTAAAAACTAGTAAAGTTTTTCTTGGTACAGAGTTTCTTTACTTATTTATCTTGATATTCTAAATCAATATTGATTTGACATATATTTTTAATCTAGTAAACTGATTTTATTTTATTTCATTAAAATATTGATATATAAAATGTGGAGATTTATAATATATATAATTAAATTTTAACCAAGTTGGATTAGATTGTTTCAATTTATTGATTATTAAATAGTTAAACTAATATTTTATATTGTATGACATCATATATGAAAACGGTTATTTTAAAATAGAACTAAATATTATTTTATTCTCTAAATTTGAAATCTGAAATTAATTATATTTTAGTTTCAAATTTATTATATAATATAATTAGGTTATTGATTTTATGAGTATAGTAAAATTATTAATACTAACATTATCATATTTTAAAATAAAATTATAATTAAAATACTTGTTATAAAATTAACATGACATAATTAGGAAATAATCTTATTTGAAACTTGAGTTTGAACTTTTCGGACAGTCGATAAAATTATAATGGTGCTATGATTGTTCCATTTATTTGGAGAAGGCCTCTTATTGATGAGAAAGGAAAAAGCAAGATCTGTTTGTAAAAACTCTCTGACGCTTAAGTCAATAAGAGATGTTGAGACAAGATTGTTTAGAAACACAAGATGGTCCAGCAACTCATATTTTGAAGTTTAACAAACAACATTCAACGAGATAAACATAAAGAATATAATGATTGTGGTAAGATTTTATGGGTTTGATATTATGGAAACATAATCTAACCGAATGCTGAGCTAAACGCTAATGCTTAAAAGTTCAACATACAAACGTGGTGAGCCACCAAGCGTTTGACAAAACATGCTATAAGTCATTAAGAGATACACAATTATTTGGTATCTCAAACATGTTCAAGGCTTAAGTCATAAAGAGCGCCAAACACTATAAAACTCTTGATGAAGTGTCTAATCATCATTGCACTTAATCAAAATGTTAAGGCATTTGAACATTAAGTTATGCTAAGAACTGTTAGACGATATATTTATGCCTAGACGGGGTTATGAAACAAAATAAATCCAATATACTTGTCCAATTTCATTATTTAAAATAATGGAAATACTGAAGGAAATAAAACAACTCTAATTATATTGTCTTGAAATTTTAAATGCAATAACTTTAAATAAAAATCTAAAGTTTGTCCCTTATCATCTCTCGAATCTACCATGCCTCAACACCATCTACAACAGCATCTGTTCACATATAACACATTATACGATCATCACCGATAATATCATTCACAACACACAATACAAACACATATGGGGTAAGCTACCATTGAAACAATCATAATAAAAACAAGATATAACACATGGAATATATCAACCACAAACAACCACCCTATACCTAAAGGTAATAACAATAGAATTCCTAATGTTCTAACATAACAAATCAATCATATTTGATTACTTGATTCTTAACCCTTTGTCTATGCACTCATTAGCACCTTTGCTAACTACACACTATAACTATTATAGTAACATTGCTACCAACATAACATTCCCTGGAGCACTCCATACTATGATCATCATCATATATACACAACCACCATGGCCATCTTAGTCATGAACAAAGCATGAGCATCATTAAACCATAAACACCATAGTGGAAAGAGTCAGTCCCACTCCTGTACGCTACCTCATCGATTGTAGTCACTCCTACAGCCTAATCTGTAGATTTCCCATATAGATACGCTCGAGTAGTCCTGCAATCCAACTAAGGAAAATGAAATCCCACCACACAAGGACAAGGAAGACACCATCACCTCCACACAAGGAAGGTTTAATACCCGAACAACCCTTCCTATGCACACAAGGCAAATGAAGCACCTATCTACAGATAACACCATGATGTACTAGGTAGAGCAAGTAAATAAATCCTCCACTCTCATGCTAATCAATCACATGCTCAAGTACATCCCAACACTCACTTATGCTCTGATATAAACCACAAGTCAAATTTAACCCTGAACATAACCACCAATGTCATTCTTTGATCATCATCACATTCCACAACTCCTCAAGCTTGGTCCACGTATATTCTTCCTTAAATTTGTAATTTTTAACCAAAATGCACTTGGATAATCGATTATCATAAGTGATAATTGATTATTCTTGAAAAGATTGACGTTTTCACAAAAAAATACTATGATAATTGATTATCTTAGTGAAAAATTCTCAGAAATGTCACACATGAAGGATAATCGATTATCATCCCAAATAATTGACTATTACCGAAACCATACTCAGCATCAATGCGTAGATAATTGATTGTTGCCGAATCAAAACACATCCTGGACATAATTCAAGCATTCAAAACATTCATACTACAACCCTAGGTCACGAGAAATCATACCCAAAACATCATGCATGTATTTAAGCCTCACATACCATTATGAACCGATTCTAATACATATATTACATCATTTGAATCATCCAAATGCAATCATTAACATGTCATACACCAATAAAACGCAATTATATTGTATATGATTATCACCACACCCTCACAACATATATTTGCATGAAAACCCTCAAGCATTATAACTTTGTTATCTCTTAGCATCAAACCCTCTGTTGGGATAACCTAACACAACATATATAATACATTCATAAGGAAAACCCATCACAAATATGATAAAAAAACATATTCCCATGCATACACAAACCCTTAACCAACCATAACCACAAATGATCATAACCATAATCATGTATGTTGATAAGGGGAACCTAGCTTCTATACATATTGGTTTTTGATGATAAATAAGTTTAAATGATTAGAAATGGTTTTAATCATTCTTGCACAACAAAATGACATAAAAAATGTTTAAATCTTCAACATGTTAGCGCTAGATGTTTTAATCCATTCACAAGTGGTGAAGTAAGCCTATAATAGATTGAAAAGCTAGTTTTTGGTAATAATAATCGAGTACATAAGTGGTATAATTCATTAGATTAAGCAAGAAAACTTAGAAAGCTAAACATGAGCAAACCACTCTATTATAATTGATTATATAAGTTAAATAACCGATTAAAACAGAGAGAAAGGCATAATTTGTTCTATAAATAACATAATCTATTAAGAAAGGCAAATGGATGACTAACTAGGCTAAGTGGCAAAATAATTGATTATATAAGTTCTATAATCGATTAAAATAAAAACTAAGGTCTAATCCATTATATAGATAACTTAATCTGTTAAGTCTATTAGAAGAAGCAATTATATGCATAAATATTGAAATAATCGATTATATATGTGCAATAATCTGTTAAAACAAAGGCAAAAACATCATAGATTGTGCTAATAACGTAATTGATTAAACTAAGTCAGGATTTGAATTTTCTATATAAACCAGACTTGAGACCTTTTTCATTAAAGTTTTAATTTTCAAATACTAACATACTTTCTAAGTTTTGAGTACAGAGTCTCTCAAGAATAGTTCTTGGATGATTTCAAGCTTCATTGGTGATCATACATTCAAATATTCATTTAAGATCAAGTGGACTTCACTGTTGCTGATATACATGCACTATAAGAGTGTGTTCTGATTATTATATCATTCTTTCTACATTGTGTAGCACATGTGCGAGTGGGCTAGGTTAGAGATTAAGGGTTTTAATCTCTTGTATGAGGTGAAAGTGAGTGTTTTCCTCTCTTATTTGTGTTGTAATTTGATTTGAGTGTGGTGAGGATAACAATTGAGAGTTTCATTATATTCTCAACTCATATTTGATTCAGTGAAAAGCCTCTCAACTCAGGTTGTTGGGAGAAGACTGGATGTAGGCTTGTGATAAGCTTAACCAATATAAATTACTTAGTTGATTCATTTATCTTTGATTATTGATTTCAAGATTCAAGAATTGATAAAGATTTGAAAAAGATTTCAAAAAAGGTTAAATCCAATTCACCCCCTCTTGCCCCCCTCTTGGTTTGAGATATAAGGTCTACTATTTTTAACAATTGGCACTAGAGCTGGGTTGTCGAATTTTGATCGATTAAACATATCCACAAATAGGCCACCTCTATTTGCAGGTGCGAATTATCCTTTTTGGAAAATTAGAATGAAGATCTTCTTGGAATAAATAAACAAAGGTGTATGGGATGTCGTGATCAATGGACCCTATGAACCAACCAAGATAGAAAATGGGAAGACTAACCTAAATATTTTTATAAGTGGACAACAAAAGAAAGCAAAAGAGCTCACTATGATGTAAGGGCCAAGAACATAATCTCCTCTACACTTATAATTGATGAATTCTATAGAATCTCAGTTTTTGAATCAGTCATAGAAATGTGGGATGTTCTAGAGGTTACAGATGAGGGGACAAATGAAGTGAGAAAAGTTAGGAAGAACTCTTTGATTCAAGAATATGAGATGTTTAGGATGAAGAATGGTGAAACTATATATGATATGCAAAAAGGATTTACTTATATAGTGAATCACCTTCATTCTCTTGGAAAGACTTTTGACAAGGAATAACTAAACATCAAGATTCTAAAGAGTCTAAATAAAAATTGGCAACCAAAGGTCATAGCTATATTAGAATCAAGGGATCTAACTACCATGAATATGGTAAATTGTTTGGGAAACTAAGGGAACATGAGCTTGAGTTAGGAAGGTTGAAAGAAGAGGAAGAATGCGAGAAAAGGCACACAATTGCTCTCAAAACTGCTGCAAAAATATCAAGCCAAACAAGCTCCAAAAAGCATGATGCTGAAGATGAACTAGAAGCTGGAAATTCTGATGCTAAAGCAATGAGTTTCGTGGTAAAAATGTTCTCTAAATTCTTGAAATTCAAAACTAAGACTAACTCTGATTTTGCAGGAAACACAAAGTTAAATAGAAGAAAAGGAAAACCAATTGTTGCACTAACTTGCTATGAATATGACAAGGTTAGACACATTAAGCCAGAATGTCCAATGATCAAAATGAAACAAAAGTTGGAAGAGAAGAACAATCAAGACAATAGAAACCAGAGCAAGAAAAAGGCCTACATGGCTTGGGAAGATAGTGCCTCAAGCTCATTCTCGAGAGAATATGATGAGAGCATTGAAGAAGTAACTCATCTTTGATTGATGGCTGGATCAATGTCTTCACAAAGCAGCATGAGTATCTTTTAAGATGAAAGCATATAAGACAAGTATTATCAACTCCTTGATACATTCCAAGAATTACATGAAGAAGCTATAAAAATGAAATATGCAAACAATAGGCTCAAGAGTGAAAATAGGTGTCTAGAAAGTAGATTAGACAACCTAGACAAAGAAAATGAAAGGCTGAAAACTAAACTGGCAGGTTTAAAAAATGCACATAGAAAAGAGCAAAGTGAATGCTCAAGAGTGTGAAAACTTTCCAAGACAATTGGAAATAATTAAGTATCTCATGAACACTTTATCTAAGTTCACTCTAGGTAGTTCAAATCTTGAAGCCTTACTAGGAACACAAAGAAGTGTACTAAACAAGCAAGGAATTGGCTATACCAGTAAAAGTAGTAAATTGAAGTCTAGAAAATTCATTAACATTAGTAAACCTTCATCGATAACATGTTTTTACTACAATCACATTGGTTATGTATCAAAGGCTTGCTACTATAAAAATGTTGGTGTGCCTAAGGGCAAGTTTAAATGGATTCCTAAGGAATCACCACAAACACCTAACATTAAAGAACCCAAATTCATCTAGGTACCTGCATCCAAACCTTTTAACTGTTTTACAGAAGATGAATTGAAAATGTCTGTGCTTAAGGTGAAATGCAAAACTGAAACATATCTCACACTTCAAAGTGATCATGACACCTTGAGGACATCAAAATTGGTAATAGACTCTATCATTGGTAAAACATGCATATTTTCCATTCTACATTAACACTTTGACATGTATGATGTGTGCTTGATGCTAGATGCAAATAGGATGAATGAAAATATTCAAAATGACCAAATCTGCGAGTTTTAATCAATTGCATTAAGACCATAATCGATTAAACATTCTTCTCTCTTTTGTTGGAATAAAGGTCTATTACTAAAATAATCGATTAAATTAAAAATCTAATCGGTTAAAATAACTTCAGAAAGGGCTTTTCAAATTCAATTAGGTTTCCCACTTCACTTAATCAATTAAGATCGAAACTCTAATCAATTAAAATGTTTTTTCTATTCTCATTTTTAGAATCTTGAGATCAAAACTCCTCCATTGTAAAAAATCCATTCAAAACCAAACCTTCATCTTTGCTCCCAAACCTATAATCTTCATGGCCTCCTCTTCCAAACGCGCCAAAAGGGCTACTCAGAAAACCATATCAGCAAGCCCCGCTAGGTGGAGTGATGAAGAAGCCCAAACAAATTTTGAATGCTTTTGGCGCATTAGAAAAATCGTCTCGCACAAATACATGAGGATAAACTTCTATCGAAGAGAGGGGTTCATCTTCTAAGATTGGTTGGAGTATCAAGGGTTGGAAAATTTCGTAGAGATGTATGCACTAGTAAAAAATCGGGTTTTTACAGCGCACATTATGCCACGGTTCAACGAAAACCGCAGCATAATGGTGCGCGGTGGCAGTTTTGTAAATAAAACGAACATATATGCCGCGGTTCCCGGTAGAACCGCGGCATATACCCCAGTCAACCATTGCCTTTGACGCCACGTATGAATAAAAAATTAAATAACAGAGTATATGCCGCGGTTCTCTGCACAACCGCGGCATATACCCTGCCAATTTATTGCAGGTGCTGACTGGGTCAGAGAATTTGAAAAGTTGCAGGGGTTATATGCCGCGGTTCTCTGGGGAACCGCGGCATATACCCCTGTAACGTCTTAACTTCTCTGCCAGTCAGAGAATTTCAGAAGTTACAGGGGGTATATGCCGCGGTTCCCCAGAGAACCGCGACATATAACCCCTGTAACTTTTCAAATTCTGTGAAAGGCAGTTGGGGAGACAGTTGTGTTGAACACGTTTCAGGGGTATATGCCGCGGTTCTCCAGAGAACCGCGGCATATTCTCCTATATGAAATTAATTTAATATTTATTTGAAATATTTGGAGGTATATGCCGCGGTTCAGCGGGCAACCGCGGCATATAGTTTGAAAATAATTTCAAAAATGCCATTTCTGATAATTTTTTAAATTAGTATATGCCGCGGTTGGGGGTTAAACCGCGGCATATAACCCCTTTATACCGCGGTTAAGTAGTGAACCGCGGTAGATTCCCCTGTTCAGAGTTAAAAAACAAAACTTGGAACAGTGCATCGTCTTCCTCGCGCGTTCTCTCTGTTTCGCGTTTCTTCTTCCTCCCAGCACCCTTCATCTCAGATTTTGCGTTTTTAACCGTTTAAACTCAAAATTGTTCGGTCATTATTCGTTTTTGACGATAAAAACGAGTTTTAGCCGATCAAAATCGTGATTTCCTTGCGTTTTTCACCCTCTCCGCCGCCGCCGCCGTTGTGTTGCGTTTTTCACCCTCTCCGCCGCCGTTCCTCTTCCAGGTATTTATGTCCATTTGCATTTATAACGTGATTTCTTCATTAATTTTTGCATAATGCTATAGTTTTGGTAATGTATGAAGTTTCTATAGTTTTGGTAATGTATTATGGTATAATTTTTGCTTTAATTTTGATAGTGCATGAAATTGTTATAGTTTATTAATTGTTTGATTGTATGATTGAATTGATTGTATGTTGAATATATTGTATAATTGTATGATTGTAATTTTGTAGAATATTTACGTATGGATCGAAATTGGATTAATTTACCACGCATTAGTGTTGAGTACGAGAGAGGGGTAGAGGAATTTATACAATTTGCGCAACGTAATGAGGGGAGAACTGATAATGAAGTGAAGTTTAGATGTCCTTGTGTGAACTGTTTGAATGGGAGAAAGTTGAACGCAACTCAAATTAGAGAACATCTTATATGTGATGGTTTTCTAAGATGCTATACAACATGGATCTGGCACGGCGAAGAAATGGATTTTCCCACTGACTCTCAAAGTGTAAATGTTACTGATTCCACCATGGAAGAAGATCGACCGGATGAAGACAAATTGGAGGACATGATCCGCGATGTTGGAGCAGAAAATTTTGCCAAAGCTCATGTGTATGAGACGATGTCGACTGATGCAGAAACACCTTTGTATGTCGGTTCAACTAAGTTCACACGTTTGTCAGCGGTGTTAAGGCTCATGAATTTGAAGGCGAGCAATGGATGGACTGATAAGAGTTTTACAGAACTGTTGACGTTGTTGAATGAAATGTTGCCAGATGGAAATACACTTCCCACTCGTAATTATGATGCGAAGAAAATTCTTTGTCCAATGGGTATGGAGTATAAAAGGATACATGCTTGTCCCAATGACTGCATTTTGTATAGGAAAGAGTTTGAATTTTTGACAAAGTGTCCAAAATGTGGCTTATCACGATACAAGTCAAAAAACAATAGTGAAGATAATGGTCAGATAGAAAAAAATGGATCTGCTTTGAAAGTAGTTTGGTACCTTCCAATAGTGCCCAGACTTAAGCGTTTGTTTGCGAATCCCAAAGATGCTAAAAATCTTAGATGGCATGCAGATGAGAGAAAAATTGACGGGCTGCTTCGTCATCCAGCTGATTCAAAGCAATGGAAAAATATTGATCGACAATTCCCCGAATTTGGTCAAGAGTGTAGAAATCTTAGGCTTGGTTTAGCCACTGATGGAATGAACCCATTTGGTAATCTGAGTACCAATCACAGTTGTTGGCCAGTTATATTGATAATTTACAACTTATCTCCTGCATTGTGCATGAAGAGGAAGTACATGATGTTGTCTATGATGATATCTGGTCCAAAGCAGCCTGGAAATGACATAGATGTTTATCTAAGCCCACTAGTTGAAGACTTGAAGGTTTTGTGGGTTGATGGGGTTGAAATATTTGATGCATTCGCTTCAGAGACTTTTACGATGCGTGCAATGTTATTTTGCACCATTAATGACTTTCCTGCTTATGGTAATTTGTCAGGATACAGTGTCAAGGGTCATAAAGCGTGTCCTATATGTGAAGAAAACACTGCAGCTCATCAATTGAAACATGGAAGAAAGACGGTGTATCTGCGTCATCGGAGATTTCTAAAACGTAATCATCCATATAGAAGGTTAAAAAAAGCATTCAATGGAGATCAAGAGAGGGACGAAGCACCAAATCCACTTACTGGCCTTCAAGTTCTTCAAAAAGTTAATAAAATACATCATGTATTTGGGAAAACATCGAAGAAGTCATCTGTAACGACCCCTTGGAAGAAGAAATCAATATTCTTTGATCTTCCATATTGGTCAAAGTTAGATGTTCGACATTGCATAGATGTGATGCATGTAGAAAAGAATGTGTGTGATAGCTTGATTGGTACATTACTCAACATTCAGGGAAAGACAAAAGATGGAGTGAATGCTCGTTTGGATTTGGTTGACATGAATATCCGAGAAGAGTTGGCACCCAAGGAGATTGGTAAACGTACTTATTTGCCCCCTGCATGTTACACAATGTCTAGACAAGAGAAGATAAGTTTTTGTGTATGTTTAAAGAGTATCAAAGTACCACAAGGATACTCTTCAAATATTAAGAGTTTAGTGTCAATGCAGGACTTAAAGCTTGTTGGCATGAAGTCTCACGATTGTCACGTCTTAATGCAACAGTTGTTACCGGTGGCTATTCGTGGAATTTTGCCCAAAAATGTTAGGCACACCATAAACAGGTTGTGTTCATTTTTCTCGTCAATATGTAGTAAAGCCATCGATCCTACAAAGTTAGATGAACTTCAAGGCGAGATTGTTATCATCTTGTGTCAACTAGAGATGTTTTTCCCTCCATCTTTTTTTGACATCATGGTACATTTACTTGTTCATTTGGTTAGAGAAATCAAGTTGTGCGGACCGATATACTTAAGATGGATGTATCCTATTGAGCGTTATATGAAGATTTTGAAAGGGTACGTTAAAAATCCATATCGTCCTGAAGGTTCGATGATTGAAAGGTATATTGCTGAAGAAAGTATCGAGTTTTGTTCAGATTACATGACATCAACGAATCCAATAGGAGTTCCTCGCACAGCATGGTTGAATAAATTTTCTACAAGTAAAAGCATCCGAGGTGTCAATGTGGTGACAAAAGATCGCGAAGAATTGTTGCAAGCGCATCTTTATATATTGAACAACACAGATGAGGTGATCCCTTTTTTGGAGGCACACAAAGCCATTGTTAAGAATAAAAATCCAAGACAATCAGAGAAATGGCAATTGATGGAGCATAACAAAACATTTATGTCTTGGTTCAAATCTGAAATTGACAAAGAGCCACATTCTTCTGAAACTTTATTGTGGCTTGCAAATGGTTTGAAGTTTGATGTCGTGTGTTGTACAGGTTATGAAGTCAATAATTGCACATTCTATACGAAGACTTTGGATGATAAAAGCACAGTACAAAATAGTGGAGTCAGTTTAGAAGCTGAGTCACTTCAATTTTCCACATCAAAAGATCAATCTCCTGTACTTGGATCAATGAGATATTATGGTATAATAGAAGAGATATGGGAGGTTGATTACACCAAGTTTTCTGTTCCATTGTTCAAGTGTAAGTGGTTTGACAATAAGAGTGGTGTGAAAGTAGATGACTCGGGTATGACACTGGTTGATTTTCGCAAGGTGGGTTATCGAGACGAACCGTTTATCATGGTACATCAAGCATCTCAAGTTTTTTATGTCAAAGATCCTGCGTCTGACCATTGGTATGTTGCTCTTCAAGGCAAAAAACAAATTGAAGTTAACGAAGACAATCTGATTAATATTGATATTGCTGACAACCATTCATTTCAAACTACAACAAATTTGGATGACCAATCCGTAGTTGACGATGATGTACATGCAATTCGGTCAGATCATGATGAGGGAATATACATATAATGAATCCATATCTTTATGTATGAATTTTCAATTTCTGTACTATTACATGTTTTGTTAATTTATATGATATTACATAAGTCTTGAAAGAAAATTTAATGTTGTTATTTATTTTGACAGATATATGGCTGATCATCCACATTCTTCAGGGGATGAGGCTCCCCCAACCAGATCCACTAGAGGACCCACTAGGATGAAACAATTATTAATCAGGAAAAATAGTGGTGAAAGAACTCCGGTGAATGTGAATGTCACCACGGGTGTGGCAACTGGCCCCCATGCAGATGACTTCCGATCATACCTTGGAGTAGTGGCACGTGATAGGATTAGCATTCTCATTCCATCTTTTGATCATGTGTCCGAGGGTGATCGGAACATTATTTGGCAAGATATATTGGTAAGTTAGTTAATAGCATTTGAATTAAAATTTGTTTATATTGATAATTTTGTACTAATACAACTTTATTATGTTTTTTTCAGATGACATTTGACATTCCAAATGTCCCAACACTTAGAAATAAGTGTTTGTCAACTGTTGCAGAAAATTTCAGAAACTTTAAAAGCAAGTTGACATCAAGGTACATCTTTGGACACCTTAAACATAAAAGTCCATGCAGTTCATATAAGTCCATTGATGAGGAGACTTGGCGGCTTTTTAAAGAGAGTCGGATGTCAGAGGAATGGCAGGTTAGTGTAGTTCATATTATTCAATTCCTCATTAACAAATATATATCATATGAACTGATTAATTAATGTGTATGTGACAGGCAATTAGAAGCAAAGCACAAGGAACAAGTGCTAAGAACAAAAACCCCCACCTATTATCTCGTGGTGGGTATAGGAAGCTTGAGGAGAAAATCCTCAAGCAAAAGGCAGATGCTATACCACCATCTTAGAGTGGTAGCCCTCCTCAGCCTCCTTCTCCACCGTCTAGACATGAGAAATGGAAGTTGGCCCGTATGCGACCATCGGGCACCTACTCTTCCGACACAGCACGAGAGATTTCTGAAAAAATTGTAAGTTATCACTGTTCCTAAAATAATAAATATTGTCATTATACATACTACATTAAACTATTTAACTGATAATGGTGTTTTGTAATGTTACAGGACGCCTTGGTTGAGCAGAGCTCCCAAGGCCAATTCACTCCAGAGGGTCGCCAGGATATTCTTGCTGCTGCAATTGGACGACCTGAGCACCCTGGACGTGTACGTGCTGCAGGTCCTGGAGTAGGAATTACGGATTATTTTGGGAGCTCTTCTCGTCAGCCTTCATATTCGTACAGCGATACACAAAGGATGACAGAAGAGATCACAAAAAAGGTCCGACAAGACCTTATGCAGGAGATCAGGGCCGAGGTGAGGGCTGAATTCCAGATGCTATACCAGGAGCAGTTTCAGAGCATGCGCCCGGTGCAGTCTCCTATAGAGGAACATGTGGTCCCTCCCCCTCCCACAGGTAAACTTAATAAACATTTATGTGCAATTATTTCTATCTCTTGTATAATCTAACATTTACTCTGACAGGGAGAAGCGGCAAAGGAAGTTGTTCCGCATCAGCCATCCCAGAGGATGACATGGACGATGGTAGTCCATGTCTGCTATACATTTTAGAAGAAGATGAGATGGTGCTGGTAGCTCGTGGAACAGAGTTTAGGTCAGCGACTGTATGTCATGGTATGCAACTATTAGAGGATGAGGTGAAGGTCTCAGTGGATGAAATGATCATGCCAGATGCCTCGGTTCCACTGTCCACGGAAGAGATTTTCACTGTGGAACAAGCATATAAGTCGTTTATCACTTGGCCTAAATTTTTGGTTAAACCAGTTTCTGACCCCTCGGTATGAAATTCTTCTTTACACTTCTCAATTTTAAAGGTTTTTGATGTCAAAACTTATCTTATCTTTTCATGTAACAACAGACGCAGGAACAACAGAAGATTCCTCTATCTGAGGATGACCCTCTTTCTTCATTGCATCTACTTGCTGACATCCTTGATGATAAGCCTTTGGAGGTTGAGTATGATGCTGATGTATTTGGGCATGGCTCTGAGGTCCCAATATACCTTAATAGCCAAGATGTCCGTGAGCTTGCGTCGGGAACACAAGAGTTGAATATTTCAATTATTCAACTATGGACGATGTAAGTCTATGACCAATTATTTATATATAAAATTGATTTATATATCAAGTATCCTTATATCAAAGTTAATTTTTGATTTCAGGTATATGTCTGGGGTCACTAATAAGTTGGGGCGTTCTGATGATTATGGATTCATTGATCCCCAAGACATTCATGAATCAAATGATTTTGATCATATCAACATGAGTCTGATAAGCAGTTTTCGAAGGGGCAAGAAAATATACTTTTTGCCTTATATATCCGGGTAAGTGAACTTTGTTAACATAATAATGTTCCATATGTGATTTTAATATTTAATAGTTACGTTATTATGAATTTCAGGCGCCATTGGCAACTTCTTGTTATGTCTGTGCAAGACAACTATGCTTTGTGGTTCTGCTCATTGCACAGGCCTCCTCCCACACAACTCAGACAAGCAATTGATTGGTAAGAACCTCAATGTTTGGACTTTCTTTGTTATATAACTGAATGCTAAAACATTTTTTTATATACAGTTCTATTCCAGCAAGTATGATGATGGACGGGAGATCAATTGTTAAGAGTAGAAAGATTGCTTGGATTTCTCTCAAGGTTTGACATATGCTAAAGTCATACTTTGTTATAATTGTTTTATAACAAATGTTATTCACTAACTATTATCAACTGTGATGATATATTGTAGTGTAACAGACAAAATGGGTCATATGAGTGTGGATACTATGTAATGTATTGGATGACCCATATTGTTCGTTCTCACATCACAAGAAGCTGGGAAACGGTAATATTTAACTTTAACAAATTTTGATTTTTTAACAAATGTTGAATTCATATACACTAATTAAAATGAATTGTCTTTTGCAGAGATTCAAGACTACTACACCAGTTCCTGAGAAGTCACTACTATTCATTAGGAACGCTGCTGCGAAGTATATAGTTAGATTATACAATAGTTCTTAGATTTAGATTTAAACAATGCATTTGATTAGATAGAATTTTCTTAGACTCTCTACTTTATTTGATGTTGAAATACATTTGAACATGTGTTTGTTATGTTGAGATTGAATTTCTGTAAATGTTTTTATATGCAGGTCTGTTTTTGTGGTAGTGGATATCACAAAAACAGACCTGCAATTTTAAAAAACTGCAGGGGAATATGCCGCGGTTCTAACCACAACCGCGGCATATAAGGGGAATATGCCGCGGTTCTAACCACAACCGCGGCATATTGTGCTTCGTTTTTTTTTAAAAAACGAGACATATGGCCGCGGTTTTGACACTAACCGCGGCATATTCTTCGGCCTATATGCCGCGGTTCCCGGTTGAACCGCGGCATATAGTCCATTTTTTAATTTTTTTTTAAATTTTTTTTTTAAAAAAAAATGACTTTAGTCAGCGGTTCCCTAGACAACCGCGGCATATTCCGCAGCCTATATACCACGGTTAGAACCGCGGCATAAAGTGTCTGACTTACTACCGCGGCTGAATATGCCGCGGTTCGAGAACCGCGACGTATAGTGAAAATGAACCGCGGTAAAAGCCCCTCGCTGCACTAGTGATGGAGTGTGGTACCCCGATTTGGTAAGGGTGTTTTATGTAAATATAAAAGTTATTAATGGTAATAGAGTAAAAGGGGTAGATATTAGACTAGATGAAGATGTCTGGACATATATTGCTAGTATACGTCCAGGAGGCTATAAATCACATATAGGAATGCCTGGAGTAAATAAGCTTGCCATATATAAAGCATGCTTGAAAACCCTGAGGTGCCTAGAGATTACACATTATACAGGGCAGGAGGTTAAAAAGAGATGATTGATTGTGTGCTTTTGTCATTGCATGGATCCTATTGCCCAGGGGGAGAAATCATGCTCAACTAACTATAAAGGACATTTATCTGATTCATGCTTTGAAAGAAGACTCCAAACTGACTGTACTGCAACCATTTGTGATCACATGATCAAGGTCACAAAACAGAATATGGCATGTATTCCCTATGTAGTCTTTCTATCCAAAGTCATGTGACATTACAATGTTGATCTCACTGATGAGATAACAAGAGGATATAACAAAACTAATCTGATCTCCAACCTTGCCCTACACCACATGGGACTAAGAAAAAGTGAAATAGGGTAGCTTTCAAGGACAAACATCAGCCCATGGAAGGAGAAGATGTGGAGCCACTCAATGTGAATACTTCAAATGTTGGACCTGCCTTCAAACCCAGGACTGATTTTGAAAGGTTCTTCGTTAAGCAAATGAAGATTCAGTCGGCTAGGTTTGACAAACTTGAAAAATCTCTTGCTGAACTTCAGAAAAAGTTAGATAAGCAAAACCTGGATAATAAATTTGATGAAGACATCTTTGGAAGTGACAATGAGGAGAATATGGAAGAAGAAGGGTGCATAAACGTTTCATATTAGAATAGAAATTTAATCTATACATCATCTTCTATTTTGAGAAAATATGTAATATTCAATCATTAAGCTTTATTCTCCAGTACTTTAGTTTTCTGTGCTCTAGCTAATTAGGATTACGCTTTCATTAACAATACTTCTATTTTGAACAATACTTTTAAATATGTTGTTTGGTTAATCATATATATATATATATATATATATATATATATATATATATGTCCAGTGATTGGCACTTAAAATGTTTGGAAATTGCTTTGATGTTGACTAATTCTCATATCTAAATCTTAATGAATGTTTTAACTAGTCTATGTTAGCAATTAAGTATAATTCAGATTATAGTACATCAATCTGATATACATGTTTGAATTCAATATGTTACCAAATTGATTTCATTATGGTACATAAATATGATATTTGGGTTATATGATAAATACTGACACTGTATGTTACAGATAAAGAAGTTCTGCAGGTGTAAATCCAAGTGGAAAGGACTTTGTCTAACACATACAGTGTAGGTTTTAACCCATTAGATATACAACACAATCGATTAAGTGACCAATTGTGCAGATTTTAATTGGTTAAGCAACTAATATAATTAGTTGGATGACCAATTCTGGTCAAATATGCATTTAATGGTTATTCTGGTCTATTTTATAAGTTTAAATGGTAATTGAATACATGCTTTGAACACAATTCATTCTGTATGTGGCATCTATTACAAATTCACATTGAATTTCATTGTTCTTAAGAAAAACTGGATTTACTTACCAATGATTACATACGGATTCTAATATGTATGTAATCAGATTTTACATACAGATTTAGTAAAGTGGGTTACATTTGAATTTTTACTTACCGATAATTCTTATGTAAAATCCATATGAAACTATTGCCCGTAGTGGCGGGAAAGTTTCCTAAGGAATGAATCCGTACGTAAAGGGGCCCCAATCCGTGTGTAATGGAAAATGAATCTTCTCTACCGAAATTACATTAGGTAATCGTGAAACCCTCTCCCTCCACTTTACTCGACTTTCGTTGCCTCTTCTCTCTGAGTGAAGAACCATCTCCCTTCGGCCTCTTACAATGAAGCACTAGTGTTTGATGGGTGTTCGGCCTTCTCTTTCGACATTCGCGTTCGACCTTCTCATTTCTTTCTACCTCACTCTCCTTCATCCGTTGTGTGGTTCGGTGCATTGAGGTGACGACGTTCGTTGTTGTGGTTGGTTAAGGTGATGCCTTCGACAGTACCTTCATCTTTAATTTTGTTTGTTTGTGCCCAGAATAAAATGATGAATGCTTTGACGTTTTTCTTTTGATGTTTCTTTACCGATTAATTTCTTTAATTTGATATATTTAAGCATTTGTGGTTTGGTGGTGTTTGTACGATCATTGGGTCATTCAATTTTGGGTTGTGAATGTTTAGTTAATGAGTGGTGAATTTGGGAATTATGTTTTAGGGATCGACAGGATTTGGGAATTTTGTTTGTCTAAGATATGGAAACACTTTGTTAGTGTCTGATATTCGAATTTGTGCTGTATTGCTACGAGAGAAACTGTAGTGGTTTGATAGAAAGGGTGCTGGCGTGTGAATATGTAATTAATGTTAAGTAAGTGGTTGTTATTAGTTGCAGCTTTATATTTGTGAGAGTGGATAAGATGGGAGAATTGAGAATATGGATCCATGTTTGCCTTCAAGAAATGGGGTGGGTGGGTGAGGGAGTTTCATCTAACTTTTAGTGGATAGAAATTATTCGTTTGCATGATGTGTTTCAGCACTTTGGTCACTGTCTAACATTTGCTGAAATATCTTATGTTTTAGCTTCATTGCTTACCTCAGTAAAAGATAGTAATTTGTAATTTCGACGAGTTGTTTTATTTATGTTATTGAAGGTTTATTTTGTATTGAATACCATCAGGGAGGTTTAGAATTTGACATTTTGGTTGTGTGTTGATTACTTGCAGCCTGGACCACGTGAGGTTCCCACCAATGCCTTATGTTAGAATTATTGGTTATTGTGTATGAGTTATGTGTGTATGAGTTGTGTTCAAGTGTGTTCCAACTAAGAGTGAGTTGAAAAGGAGTGTGGTTAGTTACTTTGTTTTCTATGAATGTAAGTATAGAGGTGTTTAAGACCTCAAGTAATACATATTCCTGTATTCCATTTTAACATGGTATCAGAGTGTCTATTTTAACATGGTATTAGAGCAGGTTCTTTGATCTCTTCTGGTGGTCTTTGCTGTCTGCCAGCGGCCGATGCCGGCAGCCCCTAAAAATTTCATAACATCCATTTTCTCTTCTTCTTAAAACTCAGCACCCAGAATCAAAGAGACCTAAAGTCTCACGGGAACCCTAGAAAGACACTCCCTCTATAACAGTCAGTCGTCGCGAGCCATAACCCAATCGATCGCCCCTCTCCGCCGTCGCCAGCCACTGTCCGCCGCCGGCCACCGTCACAGTTTTGACAGGTGACCAGCGGATCTAGACCGTCTCTTCGAGCGATGGCCAACCACGTCAGTTTCGGAAGCTACTTCTCCCTCACGCGTCGCCACGAGCATCAGATCTCTCCGATCTACGCCGGCCACCCTCACGGTTTCGACCGGTGACCAGCGGATCTGGACCGTCTCCTCGAGCGACGACCAACCTCGTCGGAGTCAAGACCAGACTCCTCTTCATGCGCCGCCTGTCTTCAGCTAGTATCGGGTGCGTGTTTGTCACGCGCCGCCTTCTTGTCGGCCACCGTCATAGTCGACTGGTGTCCAGTGGATCTGGACCGTCTCTTCAAGCGCAACCTAACCCTGGTGGTCGTCGTCTCTGTCTCGTCCGCATGCGCCGTCACACGCCTCCTCTCTCAGGTAGATCTTGGACGTGTGTTCACCACGTGTCGCCTTCTCAATGTCAGCATCAAACCGCGGCATTACCAGTCGTCTCGCTGGACCTCCCTTTCTCTGTTTAGACCCTCCAGAGCAGCCATTGCTGCCATCTTCGTCTGTCTTCATCTCCGTCGTTGATGGACCAGCGTCTAGTCCTACCTTTTTTCGCTTTTGTCATCCTCCAGCTTTACCGTAGGGGGTTTCGCCTTTGTGTTGTTGTTCTTGCCTTTTTCTCACTATATTTGCCGCTTTGTCAATTTCTTAAGATTGCAAATCTTTTTTAATCTTCGGACAAGCAACTGTGATACTTCCAATCTCAATCAACAATTTCACCGTTTCTGCCATGCTGTTCACACTGAGGGGGAGTATCGTTCTAAGACAACACTGCAAAGGAAATGTCAGTCCACCATGGTTGTAATCCCTGCAGTTTTCTAACTTTCAGCTACTATTGTTGATCCCATCACCCATCCTGCAAACCAAGTATCGCAGTTTAGCATGGGTGTAGTCCCTGTAGTTTTGTAGCTTTTACTACTGTTGATCCCATCACCCATCCATCATTGATGGGGATTCAGTGTAGTCCCTGCAGTTTTATAGCTTTCAGCCACTGCAGATCCCGTCACTCATCCATCATTGATGGCGATTCGGTCCTTGCAGTTTGTCATTGTCCACCGCTGCTCTCCTTCATCAACTTTTGAAGTTGAAGTTTCACAAGCTGCTGTTAGTTCATTGACATGTGATAACCCATCTCTGTTTGCCTCACACTCTTGAAGACAAATCATCCAGTTCAAAACCGAGTTCAATTATTCCAAGCTTGGTTCATACAATTTGTATGCTCCAGCCTGAGGGGAAGTGTTAGAATTATTTGTTATTGTGTATGAGTTATGTGTGTATGAGTTGTGTTCAAGTATGTTCCAACTAAGAGTGAGTTGGAAAGGAGTGTGGTTAGTTACTTTGTTTTCTATAAATATAAGTGTAGAGGTGTTTAAGACCTCAAGTAATACATATTCCTGTATACCATTTTAACACCTTATAAAGCGGAACAAGAAGACCTCAACATTTTATCTATATCTTGCTCTAACACAATGTAAGTAAGTATTGTATTGGTAAACAGGATTATTTTTTGTGTGTTGCTTTAGAGGTTGATGAAAAATAATTAGGGCTGGAATTGAAGGATCTCATGTACTCTGTAATTCTTCTTGTGGGGTAGAACTCTGACAATATGTGAATAGACTAGATCTGGGCTCCGTCTTATTATCTAGCATAAAATCAAGCTTTTCTTGTTTGACTAAGGCATGCTTTGCTTTTGTGCTTCAAAGCTGCACAAGTTGAATTAATGGCTATTTAGTTAGTCAACAAGTAAGATGACTGCAAGTTTTGTTTATAAATGTTAATGGGAAATTATTTGTCAAACTGCATAATTATGGTGTTGACCGGACCTTGTCCAAGATTATCTTTATTCAATTTTAAGAACGTTCCTTGTGCAATTTATTCATTTCGAGTTATTTGATTTCCTAAAATAAGAAATGTAACAACTAAATTGGAGTTGACTTATTTAATCGGTGTGCTTTGTTTATGAACAATAATCAGAGGTTTTCCTAAGGGGGAAGGATCTATTACTTGTGGTCTATTTGTTGAAATAAAATGTAGAAGAAGTACATTTATTAAAAGGAAAATGATACTCGAACAACCAAATTTGATAACATTTCGACACAGCACACGTGTCAGCGTTTGAGAGGGCCACGTTTTAAATGAAAAAAGCTGCTGCAATCTGAGGAAATCTGATCAAACCTGCTTCAAATGTGACGTGGCGAGGACGGGCACGGGCAGTTTAGGGTGTGCGTTTCAAATTTGAATTTTATTTTATCACTTCGTAGAGAGAGAAGCGGCGCGAACAACCAAAACGTTTGGAGAAAAGGGTGCACGAGCGACAGAGAGAGAAGCGGCGCGAAGACGAGAGTTGGAGAAAAGGGTGCACGAGCGAGAGAGAGAGAACGAGTCCTAGCCGGATACCGTTCTGCCAGCCAAGCGTTCGATCGTGCGTCCTCGCAGATTGAACGTTCAGATGTTTATTCTCAAACTGAACGTTTGGTCTCATAGTGTTACCGTTCGACATAGGCGACATAGGCGGTGCTGTGTTTTAAAATGGTCTGAGGACGCTCCTCCTCATCTACCGCTCGTCCGGCGTTCGGTTTTGAACGATCGGCCAAACAGTAAGTTTTGATTACGATCGTTCCGCTTGTCCTGTTCGTTCCTCCTCATCTACCGCTCGTCCTTCTCTTCAGCCGTTCGTCCTTTGCCTTATTCGACCGTTCGTCCATTCAACCGCTAGGACGTTCGGCTATTCTCAGTTCAAACGTTTGACCGTTCGTCCCCGCAGCTTTACCGTTCGGTCATAGTGTTTTGATGAACGTTCGGTCTCCATGATATTTGTCTTCAGCGTTCGTCCTATTTGTGCTTATTTTCTCCAGCGTTCGGTTTTGAACGTTCGGCCTATTGTGGTGTTCAGCAAATAGCGTTCGGTCATTTTCTTATGTTAGTTGAACGTTCGGTCTTGATGGGTTTATTCTCCATTGAACGTTCGGTCTTGTTATGTTTTTTCGTGTCCATAGTGAACAGCCGTTCTAGATGTTTTCTAGTACTCGTCATAGGCGTTTGGTGTTTTCGAGGCGTTCGTCCAACAGTGGGGCGTGCGTCTTTTATTTCGTTACACTTTATTTGTTTTAATAAAAAATATATAATAATAAAAATAATAAAAATATATAAAAATAGAAATAATAAAGAAAATAAATAAAAAAACAAAAAAAATCTGGAATCAGGAATATGTCTCCGAATTCTTGGAAAGTTGTCGAAAAATAAAAAGGAAAAGAAGAGAAGACAAAACAGATCAGGGAATGTGTTTCAGTGTCGGGAACTCCTAGAAATCAGTGAGGAGTTGGTTTTTCTTCAAAAGGGTTTTAAACTGCCCGTGCTCGTCCTCGTCACGTCACATTTGAAGCAGGTTTGATCAGATTTCCTCAGATTGCAGCAGCTTTTTTCATTTAAAACGTGACCCTCTCAAACGCTGACACGTGTGCTGTGTCGAAATGTTGTCAAATTTGGTTGTTCGAGTATCATTTTCCTTATTAAAAGTAGCTTGGGAAGCTTTATTTTTCACGAAGGGACCTGTAGTAATGGAAGAGAAGGAATAACATAAAGAAGCTTGAGTACAGATGTTGTTATTGATAGAAACTTGGGTATTATGGTGGTGCCTAGATCCTACCTTAAGTAGTATGGGATTGTCTCTGAAGCATTTAGGTGCTTGGAACCCCGCTTTAATAACTAGTTGTAGAGGCTGGATTCCACAAGTCCTTTGGTACTTATCAGTTATATTTGAAGATAGATATATTAGTTTTTGCAGTATGCTTTCCAGAGTTGCTTAATTCCATCAAGTTTCAGTGTGGTCCAAGAGCATCTTACATTTCTTACATATAGTGTGTTTGGGTTTTCCTAGGATAACAACTTCAAATTATTCTTATTTTTTTAATCCGGTAAATAATTCATTTCATAACAATGTGAAGGTCCTGAATTAATGTTCTTTTTTATTTACTTATATTTGAGAGGTCTACTGGACAATGAGGATATGGTTAATTGAGATACAGGACAATGAGTACACATGTAAAATATAATGGACAATCTCTTGTTGGATCATTTCTAGGGTGAAACTAAATAATATTGTCCAATAAATTTTACCTACGTTGTTTACTGTAAAATAGTGTTTGTTGGAGATGAAATTTGGAAACTTCAATTGGTTAAATAATCTGAGACATTTTGAAACGCTAGGAAACTAATAATATTATGATTTTTTAAGTGTTGTAATAAATCAATGTATTTTGTACAGTAGTTGATTTTAGCCACTAGTGTATGAGTATTATCTTTCTCAATACTGGGTGAAATATAATTTTGATTATGCACTGATCTTTTTGAAGTTTTATTTGGCATGCCTAAGATTTATGCCTGTTTTTGTTTGTCGTTTCTCCCCACCTATTCCCAGCATTCACAGATAAAAGGAAGTTTCTACTAGCAGCTAGGATATATATAGGTGCGGTACCCATACTGAATATATAATTTCCCTCGATGCTGATGATTTATTGCAAGGAAGCAATGCTTACGTTGGAAAGTTAAGGTAAACTCTATCCTAAGAAATAAAAATCCTTCTTTTCTCCTTTGTTTTTAGTTGAATGGTGAAGTGTAGACATCTAGTATTTGTAAGTTACTACCATTCTATGCCTTTAATTGTGGACACATACATTTATTGTTTTCAAAATGCTTTAGCTTAGAACTACATATACTGTGCAATTTAACTTCTTTTGGTTCTCTTTTGTGATTGACTTCGTGAGAACTAGAATTTGTTTCTGACTCAATCATGAAACTGTCAAATCTGTTTGTGTTTTACCGTTAGCAAGCTGTCTAAAAGTATTTAAAAAACAAGTTAGCAAATAAACCTTTTTTATTGCCTTTGATTTTATATGTTTAAGCATAGAGACCTGTTTGATTTGAATCCTTTAATCTACTACTAATTCTCCTCTTCATACTCTCAAACTTTTGAAGGAAATAATAGTGTACACAGAAAGAGACAACAGTTCTATATGCTTAATTACACATTGAATACGAATTTTACATACGAATTTATCCGTATGTAATTACATACAAATTTTACATACAAATTTATCCATATGTAATTATATACAGATTTATCCATACGTAATTACATACAGATAAATCTGTATGTAACATTACCTACGATCATTTTACATACAGATTTTTGTCCGTATGCAACACCACGTTATATACGGATTTTTGAGCTTACAAACAGATTTTGGCTGTAGGTAACAACGATTTTTCTTGTAGTGACATGTTCATTTTGATTTAATTCAAGCATTTCTAAATTATGCTGCATAACTTTGTTGATATACATGAGCATTATACATAACATTTGTGCTATAATACTCTATGCTTACTTTTGAAAATTACATTTGTAGTGATTATTGAAAAGTGTACTTGATATCATTGCAATATCATATCTGTTTAAGCAAATTTTGCTCTAATTCATGTACAAAATGCATAGCTGGATTTGATTATGTGGCATATATATGTATTGCTAGCATTGAACAAACAAGTCCCTGCATATCTGTTTTATATTTATTTTGGGATAGTTATTTTGAGCCAATATTGATCTTGACAAAATTCTTAAATTACTCACCACATTCGATAGTGTATTTACTGTTTTTGATAGGGGAGCATCACATACTTAATTGTTATTAAAGTTTCTTGATGTTCTCCACACATGAATTCCATTATACTTCATTGTTCTGCCATCTTTTTCTAATGCCCAAAGGAAAGAATGGAAAATGTAGAAAATGTTGGTCATCATAAAAAAGGGGGGAGATTGTTGACAGGGGGAGCCTAACTTCTATACATATTTGTTTTTGATGATGAATAGGTTTAAATGATTAGAAATGGTTTTAATCATTCTTGCACAACAAAAAGACATAACAAATGTTGAAATCATTAACATGTTAGTGCTACATGTTTTAATTCATTCATGATTGGTGAAATGAGCCTAAAACAAATTTAAAAGCTAGTTTCTGGTAATAATAATTGATTACATAAGTGGTATAATTCATTAGATTAAGCCATAACACTTATAAAGCTAAACAAGAACAAATCACTCTGTTTTAATCGATTATATAAGTTACATAACCGATTAAAACAGAGGAAAAGACACATAATTTGTTATATAAGTAACATAATATGTTAAGAAAGGAAAATGAACAGCTAACTAGGGTAAGTGGAAAAATAATTGATCATATAAGTTCTATAATCGATTAAAATAGAAAGTTAGGTCTACTCCATTATATAGATACCCTAATATGTTAAGTATGTTAGAAGAAACAATTATAGGCATAAATGTTGAAATAATCGATTATACATGTGCAATAGTCTGTTAAAATAGAGGCAAAAGCATAATAGATTATGCTAATAACGTAATCGATTAAACTGTGTCAAGATTTCAATTTTCTATATAAACCAGACTCAAGACTTGATTCATTATAATTTCAAATAATAACATACTTTCTAAGTTTTGAGTATAGGGTCTCTCAAGAACAATTCTTGTAGGATTTCAAGCTTCATTGATGATCATACATTCAAAGAATCATTCAAGATCAAGTGGACTTCACTGTTGCTGATATATTTGCACTATAAGAGTGTGTTATGATCAATGTATCATTCTTTCTACATTGTTTAGCACCTGTGTGAGTAGGCCAGGTTAGAGATTGACGGTTTTCATCTTTTGTATTGGGTGGTAGTGAGTGTTTTCCTCTCTTATTTGTGTGGTAATCTGATTTGAGTGTGGCGAGGATAGCAATAAAGAGTTTCATTGTATTCTCAACCCAAATTTGATTTAGTGGAAAACCTCTCAACTTAGGTTGTTGGAAGAAAACTGAATGTAGGCTTGTGATAAGCTGAACCAATATAAATTATTGTGTGCTTTGATCTTTCTCTCATCTTTCTTTACTTCATCGATTCATTTATCTTTGATTATTGATTTCAAGATTCAAGAACTCAAAGATTTCAAAAAAGGTTAAATCCAATTCAACCCCTCTCTTGGATTGAGATATAAGTCCTCCTATTTCTAACAATGTACACATGCATCAAGACAAGGTTTATTAATCAAGATAATGAAGAACATATAACACAACAAACAAACAAACAGAGGTAAACTTTCTCATACCTTGGTCAATCCTAAGGCTTTATCTACAACTCTAAAACATCATTAATCTTCCTTTTGCTCTAAAGGTTTTTGTTGCTCTTTCTCTTCTCTCCCAAAACACCACTGTCCTCTTTTTCTCTATTTTCTCTCTTTGATTTTTGAGTTTTTAATGTTTCTAAAACACACACTTCCACCACTTTCTCTATATCTTAATATTTATAAAATAACCCAACTTTATCTCTAATGTCTCCTTACTTATAATAATATATTTTTAAAACCAAATTTATATAAATCTTTAATTTCCTTCTATCTTATGTTCCCTTCTTAAACCCTTTATTTTATTTTATTTAATTCAAACTCTTTTGCTTTCTACACCCTCTTATTTAATTTCTACACCAATTAAATAAAAGTAAAAGACCATTTTGCCCTTAGGCCAAAAGTACAAACTAAAACAAAAGTTTACCTTAACTCTCTTTCTCTCTAAAAATTTAACCCACACTTTCAATCCTAAACCACCCTTCTATCAACAAGCTCACACATTACATTGGCAATATCACACATACAAATAATCAAAATAA
The DNA here is from genome assembly GCF_029865625.1 of Vigna umbellata. Taxonomy (NCBI): domain Eukaryota; kingdom Viridiplantae; phylum Streptophyta; class Magnoliopsida; order Fabales; family Fabaceae; genus Vigna; species Vigna umbellata. The sequence goes on from NC_142171.1 coordinate 19,225,787, forward strand.
CAATATACCAATCATATGTTCCCTTTAATCAACAATAATATTAATTAATTAACATAGCAATTATAATTATAAAAGAAACACCTAAGCATTACACACCAATTACCCAACAATAATACCCAAGTCTCATAACCTCTTTATTTCCTATTTACCACATTTTCCTTGGGTCTTACAAATGTATCAATTTGAAAGGTTTACAGAGGAATCCAAACGTTTAGTAAAAACAAAGCAAGAGTAGAAGGATCATTTGTGCAGTTTGCATGCATCGTGAGACAACATTCTTTTGTTCTCATTATTTCAAAAACTTCATGTTGTCCCCAAAAAATGTTAGGAATGAAACATAATGGCAAAGTGAAACATGTCACTCAACTTTATTAGTGTTTCAGCAAGTTGGACGTCACGTAGGAAAGGAAGCCACTCATTGATTAACTGATGTTGAATTCAACTCAGTTGACAGGCATGTTTTAATCAACTACACTAAAGTTAAATTGTACCTTGAGTATGTTATAATCCCCTTATCAAGTTGCCAATCTCGAATGGTTTATATTGTGATGGAACCCTCCTTAAGGAGCTTGAAGAAGAATCCAAGAGTAGCTTTGCAGAAGACTTGAATTATGAAGGGAGTGCTTCATGAAGATTGGCTTGGTGATAGTTTATTGAAAGAGGTTTGGCCAATCTCGTAAGAGAGAGCTAAGAGAGTCTTAGAAGAAGGCAACTACTTAACCTTAGAGAAAGTGAGACACTAATTTGGCAAAGTTTCACTATATTCAACTCCAAGATGATTTACAATGAGAGGAGCTCTCCTATAGGAGGAGGAGAACTCTCTAAAAAGAAATGATTACATTCATTTGAAACAGGTTCATTGAACTATCTAAGATCCTAGAAACTTCCTTTGTCCAAGGGAAGTGAAATAGAGTCTTTCCCTTCACCAATTGTCCAAGGGAGGGATGGTGAATGAGAGCCTCCCTCATTGAAGAACGTCCAAAGGAGAGCAAAACTAACCCAATTGACCACATCTTGGCAGCTTTGACCTTTGCTGACAGTTTGAGTCATAACTTCCTCCACTAAACTCCAAATGAGCTAATTATATTTTTGTTGGAAAGTAGACTCAAAGGGCTTTCATTTGACTATAAGCACGTATTTTATGGACGTATAAGCTAGAGACAATGAAGTCTTCAAAATTTCTTATGTTACCAATCTCCTATGATGGGTAAGTCTTTGGCCCAAAATACAAGGCATAAAGAAAGACATATGTACATATTTACAAGGTTTAAGAGAAGTGAAAAACAAGCTTGAACACCATCTCTGAGTAGAGTCCTTCTTCTTCTTCCATCCTCCTAGTTATAGCTCAAGTTGTAGCTCCCTGGATGGAAAAACAAGCTTGAACACCATCTTCACTAATTGTGTTCATATTTAACAACTCATTCCTTGTGGTAAGCAAGTCCAAGACGGAAGAGGTTATGCTCAAATACACTCAGAGTTTTCTGACTAGTTCAGATATCAAGTATGTATACATTTTTGATAAGGATAATTCATAAAATATATGAGCTAGAGAACAACACTTCTACTTCTCCAAAGAGAATAGTTTTTTTTATTATTATAAATGGTTTGATCCTTCTAGAAGTGATACAAGAGTGGATCCTATGTATAATATTGTCGAATTGCAAATGAGTTTAAGATACCGACTGTTTGATCCATTCATTCTAGCAAGTAATGTTAGACAAGTTTATTATGTCTCATATCCATCATTTGGCAGCATTGACAAACATGGTTGGTCTGTTGCAATACAAACCAAACCAAGGGGTCACATTGACTCAAATGAGGTTGAAGAGGATATTGCCTACCAAGTTAAGGAAATGTCACATGCCCATGAAATTATTGAAGTTGAATATGTATCTTCGTTGCATGACCTTGATGGTGATGTTGATGAATTAGAAGGAGAAATACAAGAAGAAGAAGAACAACAACAACAATAACAACAATAAGAACATGAGGATGATGAAGATGACGATGATGATTATGATGAGTTTCTTGATGACAATAATGAAAATTATGACGACGAGGATGATGATGATTGAATTAGAAGATCTATTGTGCTTTTTCAAACTTTAAATTGAAATACATATTTTGTAGTGTATAGCATGTTCAAAGTTGTACACATAAACTTTCCATTCACTTTATTTTATGCTAAATAGCATATCCATTTGTTGTGACAAAAGTGAATCATTATAAATAGACATGTTCGATTAATTGTATTTCAAAATATATTTTTGACTTAATGCTCTACATTGTTTGACTTTATTTTGAACCATTTCATTACAATGATGACAAGAGAACATCCATCACGTGTTGATAAAGGCAAAGGGATAGAAAAACTTAAAAGGTAATGGCAAGAACACTATATATCAAGGGTTCCTACAACACTATCGTTTGAAGCTGCCCTCACTCCACCAGACATTAGGTCATCACATGCAGCACACCCTCCTATGGTACATACACCATGTTAAGACAAGGTCGTCTATAAAGACTAGATTGTCTAGTAACTCAGTTTTGAAGTTTAACAAATATATTTTGTTAGAATTAATGAACCTTGTTTCTCAACACCAAGAGGGGGTGAATTGGTGTTTAATAAAATCGTGCACTTTTTAAATCTATTTCATAAATTAGAATGATCTTGAAATTTTTCTTGTGCAGTAAGCAAATATGTATACAATGAAGCTAAACATGTAAAGAGATAAGGAGAGAAAATTTCAAACACATGTTTTTATCCTGATTCGGCCTCAATGCCTACATTTAGTTACCCTCATAGTCAACCTTATATTGAAGAGTATTTCATTATAATTATCAGAGTAATACAACCAAGGCTTTACAAAACACACTCAAATGTAAACACCTGACAAACTCTCAATCAAATATAGAACAAAATACACCTGCAAGCACATAACCCCTTGTCCCTGTTGCAAACACCCTTTGAGAATCCCCTTTCAAAGTCAAGAGCTCCTCAATCTTCTTCCTGACATGCACGTTAGGCAAACAACAAATCAAAGATTGCAAAACCTTTCCTTGATGAACCCAGATGCACCTTCAATCGTGCTAATGCGATCAACCAATAAAGTCTAGTAATATGCCTTTCAAGAATGCCTCAAGATTCTTCAAATTCTTCGCGTTCTTGGTTCTTGGAGCGTTTGTTCAACCTGTAACAGTTTTCTCATAGAGAAAATCATATATTACAATTTTTAATTGATCAAAAGTTACAGAGGTTCAAACAATGCATCAATATATAGTTTTTATCAATTTTGACGCAAAACAATCGATTACTATACTTATGTAATCAATTACATTAAACAAATGTACCAGGATTACAACAATCATAACTCTTAATTGAATGCTCAATTAATGTAATCGATTTGCATTAAATGTTAGTCAAACATATTTAAAAATATGATCGTTAAAGTAGTTATGACAAGCATGAAATCAGTTTTCAAAACTTAACAAACTTAATTGAATACACAACACATGTAATTGATTAAGCTTAACACTTAAACATATTTTGAAAAATTTTTCTTCCCAAAATCTCATCACAACACATCTAAAAAAGATATATGCAAACACACAAGTTTTAATCGATTTAACAACTAATGTAATCGATTGAAAGTAGTTGTTTTGCCATAGTTCAAAAATCAAGTTGTCTGATGACCTTAATTGATTACTATAATACTGTAATCAATTTTGTCATCATCAAGAACAACATAACAAGGATTGGGTTCAGCTATCACATTACTTCCCCTATCAACAATCTCCCCCTTTTTTGATGATGCACAACCATGATTAATAAGACAAACATGATGTATAGTACACAATCAAAAATCGTTTCACACATTTTCAAACACAGACATATACATTCAACTATCTCATTCAATGTTCAATTATTTCTCCCTCTGTGGACATTAGCAAAAAAAGATTTATAGCACACAGTAATTGAAACACTGAAATATTGAATCATACAAAGATGCATCAGCATATTTAAACAGAAAAACATGATACTCCCCTTGTCAGCAGTGTTCACATGATATTAATTTCTTCCCCTTTTAACATGTGAAAGTCATGTAACATAATACAAAACTCCCCCTATCAATATGCATATCATACTTCAGTATTAGAGTTGCATGATAGAGATTTAACAGAGTATGTATCATTTAAGCATTTTCAAGCAGTGTATCACAAATATAAACATTTCAGATACAACTTGAAATAAAACAACCTAGTGTTATCATCCATAAACTCATAACATATACACATGATTTTAAACAATGAGGTTTATGATGAATAAACACATATGCAATCATAATTCATGGTTTAAAAGTAAAAGATTTAGCATATAAGAAACTTCAAACTACTTGACGAAATTTAATCGATTATGAATCTCCTTTAATCGATTCAGTTCTGCAGTGCATTGTGAAATATCCCTTTCATCTCAGTAATCAGTCAGTGCTCCTGCATAACATTTTTCATCTTGACTAGATCAAGTGTTAGCACACGTGTAGTGTAACTGAGAATTAATCAATATCACAAAACAAGTATGAATATGCAATGTAATGATGAAACAATTAAATGTTCAATTGCTATCATACAAGTGAATTATTCGATTTAATAAACTCAATCAATCAATCACATTTCAATGAAAGTTTACCAAGAGATAATTTTATTGATATTGAAAAGGTAATTACAATCAGGAAAGCAACATATGGCTTAAAAGCCATTGACTACAAAACAAAACAAAACAAACAAAGAAAACTCTAGTTCAGATTAATATGCCTTCTATATTCTTTTCTTTTGCTTATTTTTCTTCATGAAATTAATCAACATGTCACTGTCACTTTCCTCTTCACCACTCTCTTCCTCTTCCTTAGACTCTTCATTCTCGTCACCAGATTCATTCAACTACAACTTTTCTTTAATTACAGTGACATCCTGATTGATGTTTTGACAAAGAATACTTAAAGAATTCATCTGCCTCACCATATATTTTTCAAACTCTGAATGGGGCCTATATGGCGCAGATGATGACCTAGCAGCTTCTTCCCCTTCTCCAACATATTCATCCTTGAATAACCAACCATCTGGTCCATGTTGAAATCCCACGTGATGTAGTGCAAAATTTTCAATCATATTACTCTTTCCATATGATTCAGAAGACTCATCTACACATTCTACACCAAAGTGGATCAACACTTTAGAGATGAATACACCATAAAGTGGATCAACACTTTTGATACTGCAGCAACCTAGTCAGTCTGAATATTTTCTTTAAGAGCATGCAGAAGGTATAGATCCTCAGTGGTTGCTTATGCGTGATTGCTCCCTCGTGCCATCAGAATCTAGGAAATGATGAAAGCACATAGGCGATCATCCTTTTTCATTCCACTAGTCCTGTAATGAGAGTATCTCTCATTTCATTAGGATTCCTTAAACAATCTTGGTATATAGTGAACTTGTGGAATCCTTTCACACCTAAATGACTTTATTCACCTCCTAACCGAAAGCCAACAATCCCAGTCCACACTTCATCCGTTAGTTTTATATAAACCCCCTTTACTCTGGAGTAGAGTGTTCCATAACTTATTTTCAAATTTGAATAAAATACCCTTACCAATTCTAGGTACCATGGGTCAACCATTTCCACGAATGTTTTCAGACAATGTGTTCTAAGCGACCCTGGAAAGTTGAATCCTTCTCTCGGGAAGAAACTGAACTTCACATATTTGTGAGGAATGATCTTCCTCATTTTCTAGTTGTCGACGAAGTTTGTCTGAGCACTATCATCACTTATTCACCTGTCAAGATTTGTACCATGATGCATTCTCTTGTGACCAATAGTCTTGACCTTCTTTCTTTGGGATGATGAAGACGCCATGACGATAAAGTGTAGAAGAAGATTTCCAAAAGACCCAAGAGAGTAAGAGTTCAGAGTAGCAGGGAAAGTGTGAGTGAAAAATGCTAATTTTAGGGTTTAAAAAAATTTGAGAATTCAATTTGGAGGGAATCCCAAAAGTTGAGTTTACGACCAGAAGATACAATCGATTTCACAAGGATTGCATTCAATTAATTTTTAACACAACAACAGAAGAGATAGGAGAGTTAATCGATTTAATTAGTTTTGAAATCGATTACGTTTTATATCAGCTTAACACACAACAGAGGAACACCCATAAATTATCCAATCGATTTCACTAGAAACGTAATCGGTTAAATTTCAGGTAAAGTGTTTTTCATCCAAATTTTTTAAACAAACAAGCACACATCATTCATACACACTACATACACTCACAAACAACAATAATGATGTATGGATGTATGAATTTACAATAATAGATGTTACTCAAGAACCTTTGATATGTTCAAATTTTAAATGCATCCATGAGCATTGTTTGCTTCTAAATCAGCTTACTTCCCTACAAAACTTGTAAATGGTTTTGTTGCAAGTACCCAACTAAACTTGGGGCCTTTTTTGTTAGTCACGGGAATTTGTTCATTAGGAACCCATTTGTATTTCCCTTTAGGAACACCAATTTTCCTATAATAACAATTCCTTACTGTATGGCCAATAGTATTATAGTAAAAGTATTCATTGGTTACAGGTTTGCTTATATCAATAAATTTCTTATAGTTAGTTCTTCCACTCTTAGCCTTAAAACCAATTCCTTACCTAATAATAGCTATGCCATGTGACCTTAACACAACTTCTAAATTATCTCTACCAAATGTAAACTTAGATAATGTGTTTGTTAGATATTCTATTTTTTTAGCAAGATCATTGTAATTTTCACAATCGTTTTCTACAATCTTAATTTCTGTTCTAACAGTTTTAGCAGATGTAAAGCAAGATCCAGTTCATTTCTAAGCTGATCATTATCATCCACAAGGTTATTGATTCGATATTCAAAGTCTTTTCTTTCAGAGTTTAATCGATTAACCTTGTACTGGAGTCTCATTGCCTCTGCATGTATCTCCTGAAATGTGTCTAGCAATTGATAATATATGTCCTCAATTGGCTCATTTTCAAAGTCGTTGTTGCTACTTTCAGAACATACAAATCCAGCAATGAAGTATAAATTTGACTCTTCTTTTATGCTTTGATCATCATCACTTGATATGTCACCATCACTGTTCTCCTAGGCAATGTAAGCCTTTCTCTACTTGCTTCTCCTCTTGTCTTGAGTGCATTTTACCTCAACCTTTTACTTGTTCTTCAAGTATGGAAAATCTGGCTTGATGTGTCCTTCCTTTCCACACTCACAACAAGTGATAGTGCTGATCTTTGCATTCCTTTTGCCTCCTTTTGAGTTTCCTGCAAAGTCAGTTACAACATTTCTATTTTTCATAAACTTGGTAAATTTCTTTACCATCGTATTCACTTCCTTTTAAGAAATGTCTGCATCAGAATCTACATCTGATTCAATTCTTCTGGAGGTCTTCTTGCTGGTAGCTTTGAGAGTAATAGGTTGTTTCTGCTCAGTCTGCTCTTCTTCCTTCTATCTTCCTAGCTCCAGCTTGTGTTTCCTAAGCTTACCAAACAATGTATCCATACTCATAGTAGTTAAATATTTGGATTCAGATATGGCTGTTACCTTTGGCTGCCAACTCCTGTTGAGACTCTTTAAAATCTTGATGTTGATTTCCTCCTTCTCAAAAGCTTTACCGAAAGCCATTAAGTGATTTAATATGTGAGTAAATCTTTTCTGCACATCATACATGGTCTCTCCAGTCTTCATTCTAAACATCTCGTACTCTTACACCAAGGAGTTCTTTCTTGCTCTCTTCACTTCATTTTGTGCCTTCATGAGTTACTTAAAGTACTTCCCACATCTCTTTGGCACTCTTGCATTGTGATACCTTGAAAAACTCATCCATAGTAAGAGCAGAAGATATAACATTTCTAGCTTTAACATCATATTGTGCTCTTTTGTTTTCCTCTTGGCTCCACTCAGAAAAACTTTTCAAAACAGTTTTTCCATCAATTAATTTAGTGGGTTCAAAGGGACCATTCAGAACAACATCCCATACACCTTTGTCTACTAACTCAAGAAAGATTTGCATTCTGATTTTCCATAAAGCATAATTTTCACCAACAAACAGAGGTGGTCTGTTTATGGATGCACCTTCACCGAAGGTTTGAGAAACAAAAGACATTTCAGGATCAAATAATCGATTATACAAAAAGGATAATTGATTTGTTCTTCAAATAACATTTGAAAATCAGTTCTGGTGCCAATTGTCATAATTAATGAACCTTGTTTCTCAACACCAAGAGGGGGTGAATTGGTGTTTAATAAAATCATGCACTTTTTAAATCTTTTTTGAAAATTAGAATGATCTTGAAATCTTTCTTGTGCAACAAGCAAATATGTATGCAATGAAACTGAAAATGTAAAGAGATAAGGAGAGAAAATCAAACATAGTTTTTATCCTGGTTCGACCTTAATGCCTACATCCAGTCACCCTCCTAATCAACCTTATATTGAAGAGTATCTCACAATAATGATCAGAGTATTACAACCAAGGCTTTATAGAGCACACTCAAATGTAAACACTTGACAACCTCTCAATCAAATATAGAACAAAATAAACTTGCCAACACAGAACCCCTTGTCCCTATTGCAGAAACCCTTTGAGAATCCCCTCTCAAAGTCAAGATCTCCTCAATCTTCTTCCTGACGCGCACGTCCAGGGAAACAACAAATCAAAGATTGCAAAACCTTCTCTTGATCAACCCAGATGCACCTTCAGTCGTGCTAATGCGATCAACCAATAAAGTCCAGTAATATGCCTCTCAATAATGTCTCAAGATTCTTCAAAGTCTTCACGTTCTTGATTCTTGGAACATTTGTTCAACCGGTAACACTTTTCTCACAAAGAATATCAGATATTACAATTTTAATTGATCAAAAGTTATAGAGATTCAAAAAATGCGTCAATATATAGCTTTTATCAGTTTTGACGCAAAACAATCGATTATTATACTTATGTAATCGGTTACATTAAACAGATGTAACAAGATTACAATAAACACAACTCTTAATTAAATGCACAATTAATGTAATCGATTTGCATTAAATGTTGGTCAAACATATTTAAAAATATGATCGTTAAATTAGTTATGACAAACATGAAATCATTTTTCAAAACTTAACATACTTAATTGAATACACAACACATGTAATCGATTAAACTTAACACTTAAACATATTTTGAAAAAAATTTCTTCCCAAAAACTCATCACAGCACATTTGAAAAAGATATATGCAAACACATGAGTTTTAATCAATTTAACAACTAATATAATCGATTCAAACTAGTTGTTTTACCACAGTTCAAAAACCAGGCTGTTTGATGACCTTAATTGATGATTACAATACTGTAATCGATTTTGTCATGCAGATATGCTTTTGTGCTTGTGGTTTTCAATACACATAAACATATAGTGTGCATACACAAATATAATCACATCATAAACACAATAGTATGCATAACCAACACAGTATGTCCAACATATGCATTTGTCACAATATATGCATTTATCATAGTAAGCATATACTAATTCACATATATATAACACAACATAAAAACACTTTTCTGTTGTGACATTACAACATTCATGTGTTGTTGCTATTAATATGTTGTCATAAAAAAAATAGTATAACAAGGATTGGGTTCAGTTATCACATTGCTTTCCCTATCAACATATTTAACAAAATATTCTTTAGGAAGAAAGAGAATCTGAACATGTTGTAACAGAAAACATTGAATCATCTAGGCATCTATCAAATGAATCATCTAGATGCTTGCTTAACTAGAAACAAAAATCCTGGAAGACTTATGCTAAAAAGCATCTAAAGCGCAAACCTAAAAGTCTTGTCACAAGAAATCTTACAAACAGTGTCTGTCAAGCTACAATTTTAAAGATGCTATCTAAGAAGAAAAAGATGAACTAAGCAACATAACATGTTCTAGGAAGAAGCATCTGATCAGTAGGAGAAACCTACACAAACTTAATAAGACACCATGCTCAAGATACCTACACACAAGTGCCTTAATTACTCTTGTAAAATAGTAAGCGTAAAAATCCCCTCTAAGGTAGAAACATGTTTTACAAAGATGATTCATGATAAGCATCATCTGAACATATGAAAAGCTTAAGGATAAGTTCTCATGCTCTGAAATTAACATGCCTATGCTTGAGAAGGACAAAACACTGAAGCTTAACTCTTTATATTCAATTAATGTTAGTAGAAGAAGAGATAAAACAAATATAGTGTCTAATAAACATAATAAAACATGGTCTCAAACATGTCACTAATGTTAACATCTAATAGAAGAAATAGTCTAATGAAAAACATCCTTAATATTATACCTCAAGAATGCTTCTCATTAACAAGTGTCTAACACTTTATATCGTCTGTCAATTTTTGAACGTTGCACTAAACCAAATGCATTCATTATTGACAAGAAATAATACTTAACGTATATAAACGTTCAAAAACATTAAATGTCCATTAATGCATGTATTTTAAAGTGTGATTTTGCTTGTATGTTTTGTCCTCATTCACTGTGTAGTTCAAAAATATACAATGGACTAATTGGAACCAAAGCACGCATTGGATAAAGGCCTTAAGAGAATTACAAAACATTCTAGAAATTTCTATTTTGAAGACTTCTGCTCTGACAAGCCGTACAAGCTTCACATTAATGAAAAACTATGAAAAAGCATTGTACAACTACAAAATACTCAGTGAGATCCTAGAGAGGAAAAACTGATGTAATCTTGGAAAAGATTAGTGGAACCCCTTAAGACTTCTTAAGGAAGAACTCGAAATAACTCAAGTTGAGTGAACCAATATAAAAATTTGTGGTTTATTACTTTCCTATTCAAAACATGTTCTATTTACTCCTATTATAAAAACTAGCATCTAAACATCTCAAAATCATTACACATTTTCTTTAGAAGTTATAACATACTACTTTGTGAAAATATTTTGAAAATATTATTCATCCCTTTCTAGCGTTTTTCTTGTGATTTCATGTAATTACTAACGAAAAAAATCCTTTGGTAATTACATATGGATATATCATTCGATAATTATCAACGAGTATATTTCGGTAATTGTCGAGGTATTATCCGACGATAATTATTGATGATTAGTATCTATCAATAATTATTAACTACAAGATTATTATTGATCTATTTTAAGTCGTCAATAATCCATGCAAGCTAGAGCTTCTCTTACAAGTGTTCTAGGATTTCTTGGGGTCTAAGCTAGTCCAAATAAAATCCTAATCCATTTACCAAGGCCTGGTCATACAATAACTTAATTTTCAAAGCTAAACAAGCATCCCACTTGACACACCATATTTTAATGAATTATGAAATTTCATAATCAATTGTAACAAAAAAAAATCTTCTCCAAAGTGGCCAGAATACCCATTCCAAAAGCTATTTTGCTTGGCGTAAATACAAAAGGTCCAAAACAAACTTATTTACAAGCTATTTACAATTTTACAATGCTAAAATATAGAAAAGAAAAGCTAATAAGATACACTCCGCAAATATATAGAGTTATTTGAAATCCTTCTTCTTCCATTATCCTAATCATAACCCTAGTTAAAGGTGTAATATGAATCCTTCTATACAATCGTACATCACTAATATTAATATTAAGTAAGAAATAGCAATGTTTTGCAATAAAATAATCAAAATAATTCTAACAATTTAATTAGAAATATTAACTCTTATAAACATCAATAAATAAATAATATATTTTAAAAAAGAATAATCATCCCTACTATTTTTCAATCTTAATCAAGCAAAACCAAAACCAACATGAAATTGAAGGAAAAATACGAAAAAAATACATTTGTAATGAAAATATGGAAATTTACAAAATCTTACCTTAGTATATAAAATTTGAAAATTTATAATTTTAAATAATGAAATTATTATTATAAAAATCTTTCATTTCAAATTCTTTTAAAATTATTTATTCAAGAAAACCTATTATATTCATAAAGCACTTCAAATTATACACAAAAATAAGTTATCCTGTTAAAATTCTATATCCACACATTACAATCCATTTTTATCTTATGAAAAAGCTTTTATTTGTTAGACAGTTGGCATGATTTTATGGGTTATGATTTTTTTTTATTAGAAGTGTTCTCACCATTTTTCTTTTTGTTTAATTTGTTTTCATGGTTGACTTTTTTTTTTTATAATTTAAATCTTATATATTTTTCTCTTAATTATATTTTGGCGTGCTTTTCTACATGGTAATAACATAAAAATTATATTTGGCTCCAAACGTTTGGCCAAGAATAGGAACCATGAGTGAAAAAGGGTGCCTATTATAATTAAATAGCCACGTACATTGTGAAATAAAATTAAGGTTTAATAGCCTCTTTTGTCTCCAATTTTGTTTGATTATGTCAATTTGGTTTCTGGTTTTAAAAAAGTGTCAACTTCGTCCTCACTTATCAAATTTTGCATCAAAATTGTCCCTTCTGTTAAATAGAAACAAATGGCGTTAAGGATTGATGATCTGGCACAGTACGGTGATAACGTGTCAATTTGAAGTTGTATGCGTGGTGACATGTCAGTGAATTAGAGGCTGACGTAATTTCTCATACAAAAACCCATCTTGCCCATCCTCTTCCAATTTCTTCCTCTCAACCCTCCTCTTCACCATCACTAACAATGTCACCACCACCACCCCCAAAACCATCGATCCAATGACAACCCCACTCAAAACCTTCCAATCAAACACCTTCCTCCCAGATCCCCCGCTCGGAACCCTAACATGCAAAACTCCACTCTCACCATCAACAGTTAAATTCTGAATCGACAATTAAATTATGAAAATTCGAAAACGAACCACAAAATTTCTTGCATAACCCACTGTGCTTTTCGAAACTCAATTTGAGAAAAGTGGGTTTCAAAATACAATTTTCCTTCTGCATATGACCATGGTCTGAATGGGTAATTCTTTGTCGGATCAAGTTTAATTTTCTTTATTATGAGATGTAATTTCCCTTATTTGAGTATTGACCTACAAGGGCATTATAAATGGCCATTATTGTAGTCATTTTTCCATCTCTCAGCTTCCTCCATCAAAACACGGTTTGTGAATCCAAGCCAATCCATGGAAGAGCTTCACGTTCTTCTGGTCACTTTTTCTGCCCAAGGTCACATCAATCCTCTGCTTAGGCTAGGCAAAACCCTACTAACCCGAGGCCTCCACGTCACACTTGCCACCACCGAATTAGTTTACCACCGCGTCTTCAAATCCTCCATCGCAGACACCGCCACCGTCCCTACTTCCATCACCATCAACGGAATCCAAGTCATTTTTTTCGCCAATGGCTTTGGAACCGGCCAAGTCAAGGCGACCCTCGACTCGTACATGGAACTAATTGGAAAATTCGGTCCCATTAATCTCTCCAACCTCATTGAAACCCACTTCCTTAACGCTTCCAAAAAACTCGCTTGCAAGAAAAGGCGGAACATCGTCGGCGGTCAGAAGCTCGTCTCGATGGCGCGTTCGGAGAAACCGAAGGCCGCGACAGGGGAGAACGGCGCAACGAAGTAAAAAGCGTAGAGGTAGGAGAGGCACGTGTCCGAGGGTATGAGGTTTTCCGGAATCTAGAAGCTTGAGGGTGAGGTTGGTGGTGGCAGCGACGACGAATGTCCAGAGAGTGGTGTTGAAGCGGGTTAACTAATTGGTTGGGGTGAGTTCAAGGGATGAAGCGGCTTGGGAGGGGAGGGATGGAGGCGGTTGACGACCCAAATGGTGTTGGGGCTGGGCAAAGAGTGCGGCGGATGGCGAGGTAGAATTTCGATGGGCCTAGGCTTGGGAAGAAATTGAAGAAGCCAAGTTGGAAAGTGTTGTTGAGGTTTTACAGAGTAGCGTTGCCTTGGAGAATGATGGTGGCGGAGAGGAGGAAGTCTAGAGAATGAGAATGAAGAGACATGTCATCACACATACAACTTCAAATTGACACGTTATTACTGCACTATGGCACATAATCAATCCCTTAACTCCGTTTGGTTTTATTTAACGGAAGGGACAATTTTGATGCAAAATTTAATATGTGAGGACCAAGTTGCGACTTTTTTAAAACCAGAAACCAAACTGACACAATCGAACAAAATTGGGGACAAAAAGGCTATTAAGCCTAAAATTAAACATCAAAATGTGATGCAGAACTAGTTAGCAGACGAGACGTATGAGGGCGAAAAGAGGAAGACAAAATAGGCGCCGTACCTAACGGTGGTAAGAGTGAAATCATTATCATTTTTGAAACTTGATAAACAAATATAGTCATTGTACTAGACTTGTTAGAAAACCTTTCGCCACCTAACCGAGATCTACTGGCCTTAAATATATTTAGACCAAAAAACACAATAATCTCGAAGCGAATAACATCATGTCTATTTAAAGGATGGATGTTAACAATAATTTTTAATAATTTTTTGATAATAAATTATATATCACTATTTTATTGATTCGTATGGAATGAATCAATTACAAATCACTGAATAGGTTATTAGAAGCAAAGTTTGGGACCGGGCATCCCATTCTCTTGGCCTAAACAACTTATTTGCTTAATAACAGGTATTATTATTTTATTGGTTTGTTTGAATTTACTTTTGAAAAAATATTTGAAACGAATTTAATTTAAAACCATCGTATAAGCGTTATAAAAAAATTATAAAAAACAGTTGTTTCTTTTTAGTACGTGCGTGAATGAAATATTAATGAAGAAAAGGGAGTGTTGGCTTGCATGCAGGAGGTAAGTTTCTCCCCCTTTGCTTGGGAAGGAGAAATAAGGGTGGGCTTACCTGCTACGAGTGGGTCCCGCGAACTCTTGAAGAAAGAGGAAAAAGAAAAAAAGGGTAATGGGTTTCTTTCATGCGAGGAGTGTTCTCTTTTGGGCACATGGGCTTTTATGCAAGGGGCAAGGTCAGGGTTTGCCTCTGTTTTGTTGAGTTTGTTTTATATTAAAGTCAAGAATGAGTGTAGAGCCGTGAGTAGTTTAACATAGTTGGGTTCTCTTGTTATGTGTTGCTGTTTTAGAGGGGGAAGTTTTCCCTTCTTTCTCGTTTTTTTATTGGTCTTTCGGACCATTGTTGGGCCACGGGTTTGGTTTTGGATGTACTGTGTTGGAGTAGGATTTTGTTATTTATGCTTTTCATTATTTTAGAGGACCGATTATGAGTGCTGGTGTGGTTGTTATTTTATGTGGTAATATTAACATAAACGGGAACTGTGACTATTGCAATTGCAATGTGTTAGACAAGGGTTGTTGGAAATATTCAGAGTAGATTTAATGAGGTTGAACTTAGTGGATGAATGATTAATATAATTAGAATTGTGTTTAAACATTGTGATTGGTTGAGTAATACAGATAATGTGTATTGATTGTGATACAAATATGAAATTATTTTATTTCCTTATATTGTGATCAGTGTGAGTTTTTCGTATTGCACTACGTTAAGGATATGTGAATCTCGTGTAGAGACAGAGATTTGAGTGTCACTTCCTTCTGCGCGAAGAGGTGAATTTCTCTTCCAAAAGAAAGGTTTCGGCTCGTGCTAAGTATAGTGCACCTGTAATGCCCCAAATTTTCAAGGTGTCACAGGTTATTCAAAAATCAGTAAAAATTTCATACTTTAATATAATGCGGAAACGTACTTTCGAAACCTCAATATTTAAACATACATAAAACATAATAGTTTCAAAACACTTGTCCTATGAAAATAACGAAGCAATTAAATAACTTCAATTACATTGTCTCAAAGTTCAAAAGCAATAACTGTAAATAAAATCACTTATCCGTTGTCATATCTCGAATCTATCATGTTTCAACACCATCTGCAACATCATCTGCTCACGTATAACATCACACATTATACGATCATCGCATTCACATGCACACACACAAATATGTATGAGTAAGCTACCGGTAAAACAATCATAATAACATGATATAAACATACTGATGAAATCAATAATATTATGCTATGTTTTCGCATTTGAGTTTTATCTTGTGTGTTTATTGTGTTTGTGTATATATTATGTGTTTGTATGCAAAAGGGTAAGTTTTGGTGTCATGCATGATAATAAGACAAACCATGCATGCCTAAGTGCTTTTTGTTCCAAAATGTTTGTGTCATGCATGATAATAAGTTTTGGTGCCAAAACTGAGTTCATTCAATGTTAAAAATTGCCTTGTTTTGGCCAAATTGTGAAATTTGAGTTTAGGAGTTTGATTTTGCATTTGATGATGTGAAACTTCTGGAAATGATAGATAATTGGTTGAGGAATAGATTGATATGTGTCTCTGGATTAATTAGATTGAATTCATCATGAATTAGGTGAGTAAAAGTTTAAATTTTTTCAAAAGATGCAAAATTGTATTATTTTCGTCTAGGCTAAACCTTCTCGCTTGGGCGAGATATGCAAAAAACTGAAACACAAGTTTTACTAATATTTTCACTTAAGCTAAAAGTGTCATGCATCTAAGGTTAAGTAAGCCACTGGAGCTTTTTTGCTTGAGCGAAACTTGCTTTGTCTGGGCGAGATTCAACCTAAAACTTGGAGTGTCACTGGAACAATTTCGCTTAAGCTCAAAATAAGTAGCCTGGGCGAGAATTGAAAATCACATTCTAGTGCTCATGGGAGCAATTTCACTTAAGCTAAAAAGCAATCGCTTGGGCGAGAATTAGGCTAAAACTTAAGGTGTCCACTAGAACATTTTCGCTTATGTGAAACCATGCTCGCCTGGGCGAAAATGTCTTGCAAATGAGGTTGAGCCACTAGAACTTTTTCGCTTAGGCAAAACTTGGGTCGCTTGGGCGAAACTTTTTAAAGTTGTTGCCTATCAATCTAGCTTAAGCGAAAAAAGTTTAGCTTAAGCGAGAATACGTGACCCTATGCTAAAACTCAAACATGGAAGAGTTGGTTCATAACCTCCTTCTCTCCAAAACCATGCTTTCTCTCCTAAAAATATAGGGCATGAGTTCTTGGTCCAGTGGCACACAATTAACTCACCAATCCCTTCCTCCCTTTGCTTAATTCCCTTGAAGTTAAGTTCTACTTCACTATCTTCCATTTTCAAAGAACAAATTTGAGTTTTTCTTTGTATGTTTTGTGGAACCCTAAGGTAGTGCCCATGCGTGGTGTTGTCCATGAATTATTGTGAATGTTTAAGTGGAGTTTTTGGTATAATTGAATAATGTAGGCTATCTGTGCATGGATTAATTCATGAAATGCACCATAAAGGACAACTTCACCTTTATGAGTACCTCTATAACAATGTTCGAGGACCATATCCAAGCATGACTTCACCAGAATTCTTGGCATACTTATAGTGGCCTGGGGATAGTCCAATTTTTCCAGGGGGGAAGTGGACCACCTGGACCTGACAACAATTTTGCAATTGGACCTTCAAGAGGTAATCAGAGTGGACCTTCAAGAGGAGGAGTTTCAGACTAATTTTGATAGAGTTATGAGGGGAGATTGACACACAACACTATTCAAACCGCTAGAACTCAATAAAATACGGTTTTTTTGTTTGACTGCAGAACTTTTATTTTAGTAATATTATGCTTTACTTGTTTTGGTTAGAATGTACAATTTCAATTACTTTTTGCTTAATATTGAACATAGAAAATACACAACTAAAATGAATTTTTTGGGAATTATAAGAAAATCTTTCTTGAGGAAATTGGTTAAAGAGAAATCAAGTTTCAAAAAGTGTCCTAAGATAGTACAACTGAAAAAAAAAGGAATATTTTGGTTGAATCCATAGTTAAATGGGATTAGGATATTAGTGCTGGATAATTGGTTAAGATAATCAATTGTAACAACAAGTGATATACCAAGGAAAGAAACCAAACACAAAACCCAGTGAGTGTCTGAATCCTTAAACAATTTGAGAGTTTCCAGTGTTTGTTGTCAAGTTGATATTGCTTGAGTTTTCATTTGGATAACATCACACTTAAAGCATGGAAATGATCAAGGCAGTTTTGTTGAATTTAAATAACTCAGTGCCAAACATCCAACCTAGGAATAATCATCCTTTTGTGATAGCCTATTTGAGGTTAATTGCTTTGAATTACGCACCTTAACCTTAGATTTAATTAGTATCCTTTCCCTTTTCACACTTGAAGGATAGAGAGCATAGGTGCATTTTATTCAATTTTAAAATGGAATTGGTTGGTGGAATTGTACTTAGAAAAGAAAGGGGCTGAGTATTTTGTACTATAATTCACTCTTTAGTATTGTATAGAAATGTATAAAAAAACAAGAAAAGGAAAAAAGAAAAAGAAGGAGTGAATAATGAATTAAAAAGAAACATTGGGTTTTGAGGTATGAGATGGGATGAATTGAGAGTAGAATTGGAAGTGGGTTTAAAGTGTAGTTATGCTCTCTTTTCAAAATTTGTGCTTTTGTTAACTTGAAAAACCATAATTCTTGGAAGCCCAGCCTCATTACAACCTTTAAAAGTCCTTGAGATTCATGTTGATTGTGTGTGTGGTTTGATTGAAAATGACTGGCAATTTTAATTTGTTTAATTTCAGTGGAAATGAGAGAAACACAACCTTGTAAGATTCAAGAGAGAATTTCCTTGGTTAGAGTCAATGGTTCTTACAATTGATTGTCTTGAAAAATTTGTTGCACTTCTATCATGCTTTTATTTGATAATTGGATTCACCATTTGCTTCTGATTTTGAATCTGTAGTTTGGAATGCACAATTTGTCTTGTAAGGACTATGAAATTGATTTCTCAAATAACCAATTTCAAAGTTTGAGTTTTGAAAAGTTGTTGGGATCTTATTACTTTGCTTGAGGACAAGTAAGATGCTAGGTTGGGGGGAGTTGATAAGTCCAAAAAAGTAGTAAATTTTCATATGAAATTTTGGCACTTATGTTTTAAATTGTGTACATTTGTATCAATTCGCCCCAATCTAAGAAAGATGAAATGTAATCATATGTTTCCGAGTTGTTGATTAAAAGGAAATCATTTGATCCCTATTTTGTAAAAGGTAAATTAAGAGAGAAGAGAAAAGAGAGAAGAGCAAATCCTGCAACAATTCGCCCAAGCTAAAATGGTCTCGCTTAAGCAAGATTTGTCCAGGAAGCCATTACTTTATAAGTCATTCTCGCTTAAGCGAGAATAATTTAGCTTAACCGAGAATGACCTATCTTCTCCAAGAAGTTTCTTCTCGCTTAAGCGATAATCATCTAGCTTAAGCAAGAATTCGTGCAATATATATACTCACGAGTTAGAAAGAAAGAAGAAGGGAGAGAGCGGCGGAGAAAAATCACAGAGTTATCAAAAGGGTTGTTCTTCTACTTTAGTTGTAGAATCTTCTTCACCATCTCGTAGAATGTTAATGGCAACCATGAGTTACTGATCTTTTCTCTTGGGATAGAATGTAATCGATTCGAACTCGAATGTAATATGGTGATATTTATATATAGCATTTTTGTTTTATTCAATATTGGTATTTTTGTTATGCTCTTAGTGCTTGATTCTATCTGATCAATAGTTTCATGAATGTGGGTTTTAGTTTTCACTGGAAAGTATTTATAAAATCTTATCCGAACAAGAATACATGATATCCTGTGATGCTAGGGATAGATTTCAGTGTATCAATTGCTTATAACACTTGAATATAATGCTAGACAGTTTGTTGGATGTGTGAGGAATCAATATTCAAGGAACTGATCTTATGAATTTTATACGCAAGGAATCGATATAAATGACTTTTGTGTGTTGCATCAATATTGGTAATTATAGGTGCTATATGTTTATATTCATTCAAATTGCAGACGAGTCAGATAGATGAATTTAATCCCAACTTCTCATATTAAACTTTCTTTAACTTATCTACTGTTAATATTTTACTTTTACGCAACGTAGTATAAATTATCAAAATCCATTATTAATAAGGTTGAATACCCTTATATATATGTTGTTTGAAATAAATTTATCTATTTAATTGAGGTTGTTCCTTGTGGGATCGACACTCTTACTTAAAAATCATTATACTACAATTGACTATTTGTACGCTTTCCAAACGATTCAACACTCATACCTATTAAATCTCAAATCACTTTTCTACCATCAATCAAACACATCATATTGGTAACAACATACCAACCATGTGTTCTTCTAAATCAATAATAACATTAAATAATAACATAATAATTATAATTGTAGAAAAACATCAAATAATCCAACAACAATTACCAATAATAATGTCCAAGTCTCATAACCACATTATTCCCTAATTACCACATTTTCCTAGGGTCTTACAGCACCGGTGTAATATTAGTATTTTTACTCGTTAGTCCTTGAGAAATCGAAGAGATAGATCAGAAGTTTCCATGGAAGACGACTTGAATCGCCTTGTTAATAAGAATAGGTTTCATGTTAATAAGAACAGGTCATGACGACACAGTAGAAGGAAATAACATTGGTTCATGAATGATTTGGCTGTGATGATAATGTTGAGATGAGATATGTTTATGATTGAATAATTATGTGTTTAAAATGATTATTGTATATTATATGTTATGATATTTTTGGTTGCTCACCTTGGCATGTTATGGTTGTGGTTTTCACCTATGATGATCGTATTTTTACGAAAGTAGATGGTCTTGCAGATAAGACCGGATCTGAGTAGCTGACGAGAGTTGGGAGTTTAAGTTCGGGGTTTATAATTACTTTTATCACTTAAAAGTTTTCAAACTTGATATTTTTATGTAAAAGGAATATTCGAAAATTTTCAGACGACGTTTATAGTTATGTTTTGCTTCTGCAATTTTAATTGAATAAAGTTTGATTGTTTTAATGAATATTTTATGGAAATGTTATGTTTCGAAAAAAAAATTGCACCGTGACATCTCAAAAATCAAGGTGTTACAACGACAATTCTAACAAAAGTTGACTTACACAACGACGGTTGGGAAAAGAAGAAACAAAAATTACAAGTATTGACACTGTCAATTACAAATCGAGTCTAACAGATACATATCCATGAAGTCTATAAATAGATTATCTTTCAATAACACTAGAGCATAAGAAGAGCTTAAAGAAAAATTCATCCTAAAGAGAAAATTAGAGAGAGAGCTCAAAGAAAAATGATACATCTAAACTGAAGAAAAAAGAAGAGAAGAGAAAAAGAGATACTTTCGAGCTTAACCGTCATATATCTTACCATTGTAAGAGAGAAGAGATAAACATCTACGAGTGTTTAGACTACATTGTATTGTAATCAAATCCTCTCCATGAGGTATTTAGTATGATTTACTTGTAAGTAATCATTCATTGCAATTCTAAAGAGAATTAAAATACTTACAACTGAACTCAATTTGAGTTGAGGAATCTTGGCAAGGTTACTAAGTACCAGGAGTGGTTCGAATACTCAAAAGAAATCTCAGCTAAGGTTGCTGAGTACCAAGAGAGGTGAGAACACTCAAAGGAAATCTTGGCAAGGGAGGTAAGTACTAGGACTGGTGCTAATACTTAGAGGAAATCTTGGCGAGGTAGTTGAGTACCAAGAGTGGTGTTAATACTCATTTATAATCGTGTGAAGATTATAGTGAACCCTTTGCGGGGGAGACTGGACGTAACTCAATTGGAGTGAACTAATATAAAATCTCTTATGTTATTTTTTCTTTTCATAACTAAATGATCCTCTTGCAAAACCTGCAGTTGAGCTTTATATTTCAAACATAGGAACTTGCAAGCTAAACGATTATTTTTTAATAAGAAAGTTCTTACAAAACACTATAGTAGATATATTCATAATAACATGACATTCTAATCAATGTTTATACATATATCTCAACTCGACCGTCTGAGCTCTCAAAAGAATAATTCAAGAGCTCGATAGTGTGCTATATCAGAAGGGTTGCGAAATTTTTTTCCATTAACATTATTCAACTCCCCCCTTCTAGTATTTTTCTGGTACTTCAAGTTTAACAAACAACAACAATTGAAATAAACATATGATAA
Organism: Vigna umbellata; assembly: GCF_029865625.1. NCBI lineage: Eukaryota > Viridiplantae > Streptophyta > Magnoliopsida > Fabales > Fabaceae > Vigna > Vigna umbellata. Next base: position 19,247,867 of record NC_142171.1, read on the forward strand.
AGTGTTATCTTTGTGAAAAATAATTTTACTGAATGGTAAGCATTTTATGAAAAACTTTATGAAATCTAAATGTTTTAAGAAAAGATTTAATAAGCACACTAATATCTAAGTGGACGTACTACTAAATGATTTCCTCACAAAATGCATCAAAGTGTTATATGAGAGTCTTGCTACGAGCTCTTACAATAATATATAAAATGATGTTTTTGATAAACTTTCTAAAAACATAAAAACATGTGTTCAAAGACATCTTGCTTTGGGGCCAAACTAAGATCACCAAGCAAAATAGTGGTAGAAAATGCCTTGCATAGGCCAAACAATACCTTGTACCAAACAATGTTTTCATCCAATGATGAAACCTTTATGAACTGCTAGGTATCTTGATGACTTAGGACATGGACCCATCACTATAAGTATGGCTAGAAGAATTCAAGAAGAGCTTGAAGATATGGACACAACAGGACACGTTCTTTTCCTTCAATTTAAGTGGAATTTGGAGACACCAAGAGAAGAGTAAAATTGTCCAGTTGATGGTCAAAAATTGCTAGCTGCACCACCCCTCTTTACTGCGCACACCACAGCAGCACATCCGCTCCTCCACACCATTAGCTCACATGCTGCTTTAGTTTTAAGCACATTTTTTATAAATGTTTCACATTTTACACATGGTTCATTTGCTTTCTCGTTGCAGCTCCATGAATCTCCTATAAATTCATGGTAGCCACCATTGTAATGACACTTTTGATATATGGAATTTTACTCTGCTGATGCATTTTCCAGCACCTAAAACTCTGCCCAAAAGTCACTCCAATGAGCTTCCCTTCTCCATCTAGCTTCCTTCCAGTGGAAGGCCTCCTGAGCTAGTTATCCACCTTCCAAAAAGCTCCTCTACCATCACCTATGCCACTGCATTTCCATTCTTCATCTCTGTTGCCATCTCTGGATTCAACCTCCCGCTGCATTCAATCCTTCCTTCTAGCTGTAGCAACTTCATCAAGTGGTATTCAGAGCCTTGGTTCTGCAATACGCTCCAGCTAAGTGTTCTTTCCATTCTATACTGTCATAAACAATTCCTTCGTGTTTTCTTGAATCTGTGCACTGTTTCATTACTCTCTTCAATTCCAGTAGTTTTTCATTTACATCGTTTCTTTGTTCCAGCTTTTACTTGATTTTATTTTCATCATTTTAATCGGTTCACTTCTTTGCTTTGAGTTTTTTTAATTTGGAAATCTAATGTTGTCATGTCCAGTAATGTGTTTTGGTTTATTTTGTCAAATTTCTGAGTTGAAACTGGTTTGGGAATAAATCTGCTGTGTTTGATTGGATGCACATGAGATGAGCAATGATGAATGAGCTTAGTGCATCTTGAATTCCATCACAGTGCAGTTCCAGTTAAGGCAGAATTCAAATCTGTTTTGAATATGATTTAAAATGTGTTTTCTGAAATGCACCGTGTGAAGTTAAAATTGGTGATGTTGGAGTTGCTGTAATGTGATGTGTGCATACCATATAAACAAGGAATTGTCCAAGACAATCAATCTGGTTGCACCATTCTGCAGAATCCATAACTCATTCAAGCAGCTTGACCGAACTGCACCTATCTTTGATTGATGTTTCTGATTTTTGAATCTGTCCAGTTTAGAATTCTTTCTGGACATCTCTTAAATGCATTTCTAGAGTCTTGTTTAAGTTTGATTTGCTGTCCTATAGTCATTTTAATTGATTACATATCTGTTTGATTCCTTTGCTAAAAAATTGGATGGTGAATTGGCCAAATCTGGTGTGAAAGAGCAACTGCAATAGTAAAATTTTGATTCAAAGGCATTTAGCCTCTGTTGGCAGTTTGCACAAGTCATAATTGGTAAAACAAATTTGCTCAAATCATAAAATTAAGAGTTCAAATTCGTTCTTGCAAAATGACCATTCAAACCACCAATTTTTAAGCACCTTTTCTGGTATAGTTGCAGATTGTTTTTAATTTGAAAGCTTGTTGTGATTACTGCATCAAAGTTAGTTTCAATTTGGTAGCAAAAGCTTGGTTCAAGTGATTATAAAGAAGTGCATCATTGAAAATTAACAATATACTGCATTTTAAAAAGCTGTGTGAACCAGTGCCAAGCAAATTTTAAACTCTGATGCACAAATTTCAACCGTTCTCCTAGACATTTTATCAAACACTTTGCCTAGTTTACATTTGGTTTCGAAATTGATCAAAGCTGCAACTTATCTTTGTTTCTTGCTTTTTAAATCCACTCTAGATCCTTTCCTAAGTTCATTTTGAGTGCCACCATTCATTGGAAACCGATTAATTGATTGATTTAAGTTGTTTGAAAATCCTGCACATAAACTGTTTGATAAAACTACAGTTGTGCATTCTGGTTTAACAGTTTTCTGGCAGCAGCAGTGTTGATTTTCTGACTTAATAATTGATTATTGGTGATTTGTATGAGCTCTTTGTGGGGTGCATAAGTATTTCAGGTGGTCCTATAACACTGGTAGCATCTTAGGCAGTGGATTGGAGCAAGGAAAGATCAACTTTGGAGTTGATTTTTGGTGCAGCAAGACCACGTTTTTCACTGGTCTGCATGAATTTTGGTGGCTGCAACAGCAGCATAGTTCACTCTGCAGCTGGGAGATTTGCATGAATCAATCCTGATTCATTACTTGTTTGAGAGCAACCAAAGCTGCCACATTAAACTACCTTGTGTTCTTCCAAATTTTTGTTTTGTTGTTTCCATTGTATTGCTTTTTTATTTTCTTTTCATTCTTGTAAGTTGGCCATTTCAAGCAAGTGAAGTGGAAGAGCTCAGAAGTGTTCTTCTCTCATTTGCTAACTTGACTTAAAGTCTCATCATTTTTAAAATTGGTAGACGGTGAGTGTGTCTTAGATCCTAAAAGTCTAAGCCTCACCTAGGAGACCTCACCTTTAATTTGGTTTTAATTTTTGCAAGTTTCGCATAGGAAGTCTTAGAGTCCGACTTTAGAGTCTAAGGTTTTTTTCTTTCTTTGTGTTTGTTTGTCTCCATATATTTAGTGAATTTAGAAGTGATTTTGATTTAAAGACTTTTAGTAAGTAACTAAGGATATATTTGGCAAGGCAAGACTTGGTACTTAAGCGACCTACAAGGTCCACCTCTCTTACCTGGAATATTGTTCTCAAGTGAACTCTCTTAGTCTTTACTTCAAGAAAATTTTTAAGTTCATAAAATGTCTGGAAGACATTCCCCTAGAATTAATGAGGAGCCTAAAGAACAATTTTGTTTTCAAACTCTTGTCAATCAACTCAAAGAAATTGAAAGGAAAATAGGGCAAGAAAAGATTCAAAGAGAATTGCACAATGCCATGGTTACTAATGAGTTGAAAATGCTAAGAGATGAACAAGTTCAATATAGGGAGAGAAGCATGAGTGTAGAATCCCAAAGTGAGCAAGAAAACTTAAGAGTAGGAGATTACTATCCTTCTTCATCAAGAAGGCGTAGGCGTGACTATGAAAATCCTCCTCCTCCTCCTAAGGAAGTCAATGTGGTATTGCCTCATTTTCATGGGAAAGATAACATTGAGGCTTACCTTGACTGGGAAATGAAAGTAGAGCAAATATTTGTCTGTCAACAAGTGTCGGAGGAAAGGAAAGTCTCTCTAGCTACCCTTAGTTTTCAAGGGTATGCAATGTATTGGTAGACTGCTCTAGTCAAAGAGAGACTGAGACAACAACTTCCTCCCATTAAATATTCGAATGAACTCACAGCTGCTCTCAAGAAAAGGCACATTCCCTCTTACTATAAAAGGGAACTTATGGATAAGCTCCAAAGGTTGCAACAAAAGTCTATGTCTGTTGAAGGCTATAGACAACAAATGAAGCTATACATAATGAGAGCAGGGATCACATAGGCAGAGGAAACTACTTTAGCTAGATTTTTGAGTGGGTTAAATTTGGACATAAGGGATAAAGTTGAACTTCTACCTTATAGAGATTTGAATGAACTTGTTCAAATGTGTATAAAGGTAGAACAACAAAATCAGCGAAAAATTTCTGCCAAAAGATTTCAGTCTCCCTTTGAGCCGAAATTTACTAAAGCAAAAGAACCCCTCAAACCTCTAGCCAAAATAGTTGAGAAGCCAAACAAAGAGTCCTCTTCACACACTCGCACAAGTGATATAAAGTGTTTCAAGTGTTTAGGTAGGGGTCATATAGCTGCTCAATGTCCTACTAAGAGAACTATTCTTTTAAAGGGAAAGGACATCTATAGCAGTGAAAGTGAATCCCCTACCAGCGATAGTGAGAGTGAATCAGAAAAAGAAGAGGAAGTGTTTGCGGATGATTGTCAACTTCTCATGGTGAGAAGGGTGCTTAGCAGTCAACCAAGTCTGGAACAACTATCACAAAGAGAGAACATATTTCATACAAGGTGTAAAATTCAAGAAAACTATTGTTCTCTCATTATTGATAGTGGTTCTTGCTACAATTGTTGTAGTACCAGACTAGTTGAAAAGCTGAATCTTGCTATAATACCCCATCCCAAACCTTATAGACTTCATTGGCTAAATGAAGATGGGGACATTACAGTCAAGAATCAAGTTAAAGTGGCTCTATCTATAGGGAACTTCAAAGATGAAGTTGTTTGTGATGTAGTTCCTATGGAAGCTTGCCATGTGCTATTGGGAAGACCATGGCAATTTGATCATAACACTATACACCATGGTCTTACCAATACCATAATTGTGCACAAACAAGACAAGAAATTTGTGCTTCAACCTTTGACACCTACTCAGGTGGCACAAGATCAAGCACAAATGAAGTTCACTAGGGAACAGGAAAAGAAACAGAAAAAGAAAAAAATGCCAAAACAACAGAGCGGAGAAGTCATAGAGTCCAGTGTTACTTCCCACAAGGTCACTCAACCTGAAGTTCTTTTAAATAAAAAGACTTTAAACAATACACTTCAAGTTGAGCAACCTTCATACCTTCTTCTTTGCCAAGGAACACTCATCTGCACATCTAGTGAGACTCAGACTAATACTCTTTCTTTGGCAATACAAAAGCGTTTGAAGGAATTTGATGATCTATTTCCCAAAGAAATTCCAAATGGGCTTCCACCATTAAGAGGAATAGAACATCAAATTGATTTCATACCAGGGGCAACTCTTCCTAATAGGCCTGCCTATAGGACTAATCCCCAAGAAACCAAAGAGATTGAGTCACAAGTCCAAGAATTACTAGATAAGGGTTTGGTTCAAAAAAGCCTCAGCCCCTGTGCTGTACCAGTGTTGTTGGTGCCCAAAAAGGATGGGAAATGGCGCATGTGTTGTGATTGTAGGGCTATCAACAACATCACCATAAAGTATAGACATCCCATCCCTAGACTTGATGATATGTTGGATGAATTACATGGGGCTCAAATTTTCTCAAAAATAGATCTTAAGAGCGGATATCACCAAATTAGAATCAAAGAAGGTGATGAGTGGAAAACTGCTTTTAAGACTAAATTTGGGTTATATGAGTGGTTGGTAATGCCTTTTGGTCTTACAAATGCCCCAAGTACATTCATGAGGCTTATGAATCATGTTTTAAGGGACTGCATTGGGAAGTTTGTAGTTGTGTACTTTGATGACATATTGGTATATAGTCAAGATTTGCAAAATCATGAAAAACATTTGAAAGTTGTTCTAATAATTCTTAGAACCAATAAATTGTTTGCAAATCTTGACAAATGCACCTTTTGTGTTGATAGTGTCATCTTTCTTGGTTTTGTAGTCAATAAAAGTGGGGTTCATGTTGACCCTGAGAAGGTAAAGGTCATCCAAGAATGGCCCATACCAAAGAATGTAGGAGAAGTTAGGAGTTTCCATGGATTGGCAAGCTTCTATAGACGATTTGTGCCTAACTTCTCTAGTCTAGCTCCACCTCTCAATGAGTTGGTGAAAAAGGATGTTACTTTCATTTGGGGGGACAAACAACAAAAGGCTTTTGAGTTACTTAAAGAAAAGCTTACTCAAGCTCCCATTCTAGCTCTGCCAAATTTTGCCAAAACTTTTGAGCTAGAATGTGATGCTTCTGGACATGGAATAGGTGCTGTGTTATTACAAGAAGGACACCCAATTGCTTATTTTAGTGAAAAACTTCATGGTGCTTCTTGTAATTACCCCACCTATGACAAAGAACTTTATGCTCTTGTGAGGGCTCTTCAAACTTGGGAACATTATCTTGTTTCCAAGGAGTTTATTATTCATAGTGATCATGAATCACTAAAATATCTGAAGAGCCAACACAAGTTGCAAAAGAGACATGCTAAGTGGTTGGAATTCATTGAACAATTCACTTATGTTATCAAATACAAGAAAGGAAAGGCTAATATAGTGGCAGATGCTTTGTCAAGAAGAAATATTTTACTAGCCACTTTAGGAGCTCAAATTCTTGGATTTGATAACATAAAAGAATTGTATACTCAAGATAGTGACTTTGCCACCTTATATGAGGAATGTTTGCAAAAACCACAAGGAGGATTCTATGTGAGAGATGGGTATCTTTTCAAAGAGGATCAAATTTGTATACCTCAAGGCTCACAAAGAAAACTCCTTGTCAAAGAAATGCATGAGGGAGGGTTGATGGGGCATTTTGGGGTTGATAAAACCTTAAGCATGCTAAAAGAGAAATTCTTTTGGCCCCACATGAGGAGAGAAGTCCAAAGGCATTGTTTCAAGTGCATTACTTGTTTAACATCCAAATCTAGAGCAATGCCTCATGGTCTTTACACTCCCTTACCCATTGCTTCAACTCCTTGGGAAGATATTAGCATGGATTTTGTCTTAGGACTACCCAAAACATCAAGGGGTTTTGATTCTATTTTTGTGGTTGTGGATCGTTTTAGCAAAATGGCTCATTTTATACCATGCCACAAGATAGATGATGCAAGCAATATGGCTAGGTTATTCTTTCGAGATGTGGTTAGACTTCATGGACTACCTCGGGTCATCATTTCTGATAGAGATTCAAAATTTCTTAGTCACTTTTGGAGAACCTTATGGTCTCGATTAGGAACTAAGCTTTCTTTTTCTACTACTTGCCATCCTCAAACAGATGGTCAAATTGAAGTAGTCAATAGATCTCTATCCACTCTATTACGAGTAGTCCTCAAGGGTAACCACAAATCTTGGGATGAGTATCTTCCACATGTGGAGTTTGCTTATAATAGGGTAGTTCATCGAACTACAAAAATCTCTCCTTTTGAAGCTGTATACGGTTTTAATCCTCGCACACCTATGGATTTGATTCCCTTACCTTCTTCACATGATTTTGTTCATCAAGAGGGAATCTCTAAATCCAAATTCATTAAAACTTTTCATGAGAGGATTAGTAACCAAATACAACAACAAAGTGAGAGATATGCTAAGTATCATAATAAAGGTAAAAAGGAAGTCATTTTCAATGAAGGTGACTTAGTTTGGCTTCATCTTAGAAAGGAAAGATTTCCTATTCAAAGGAAGTCCAAATTAAGTCCTAGAGGAGATGGTCCTTTTAAAATCCTTAAGAAGGTCAACAATAATGCTTATCAATTAGACCTTCCAGCCGAGTATGGTGTCCATTCTAATTTTAATGTTACTGATCTTCGTCCTTTTGCAGGATTCAATACAGATGATGCTTTGGATTTGAGGACAAATCCTCTTCAAGGGGAAGGAGATGATGACTTAGGACATGGACCCATCACTAGAAGTATGGCTAGAAGAATTCAAGAAGAGCTTGAAGATATGGACACAACAGGACACGTTCTTTTCCTTCAATTTAAGTGGAATTTGGAGACACCAAGAGAAGGGTAAAACTGTCCATTTGATGGTCAAAAATTGCTAGCTGCACCACCCCTCTTTACTGCGCACACCACAGCAGCACATCCGCTCCTCCACACCATTAGCTCACATGCTGCTTTAGTTTTAAGCACATTTTTTATAAATGTTTCACATTTTACACATGGTTCATTTGCTTTCTCGTTGCAGCTCCATGAATCTCCTATAAATTCATGGTAGCCACCATTGTAATGACACTTTTGATATATGGAATTTTACTCTGCTGATGCATTTTCCAGCACCTAAAACTCTGCCCAAAAGTCACTCCAATGAGCTTCCCTTCTCCATCTAGCTTCCTTCCAGTGGAAGGCCTCCTGAGCTAGTTATCCACCTTCCAAAAAGCTCCTCTACCATCACCTATGCCACTGCATTTCCATTCTTCATCTCTGTTGCCATCTCTGGATTCAACCTCCCGCTGCATTCAATCCTTCCTTCTAGCTGGAGCAACTTCATCATATCTCTACAAAAATGCTTAAATGATCAAATCTTGCTTCGGTAATAGAAAATTTGAAAAGCTTAAAATTGTTCTGAACACGCATTAAAGAACATTAAATGCACAAAATTTCAAAACAACAAAAGTGATAAGAAAAAGAACATATATGCCTGCATGCATATCTACCACACTCTTTGCAGATTACCTATGTCAAGCATTCACCTGCTCTATCATATACAAGTCAAAAGTGGACGTTAGAGACAAAGAAAACATTCACAGAATGTTCTCTCTATCAAAAGTCGCACCAAAGAGTTTGTACAATCTATTTTTTATAAAGTACTAAAAAAGCACGTTTGATTGACAAGTTGACTTTAATGTATGGCTACTACCTACAAAAAGGCTAAGATGATTCGAGGATCAATACAAGTACTATCTCATAAACATTTTCTTAAATCCTATAAATTGAAGATGCTTGAAGAAAAGATTAAGAGGATAAATCTAAGAAGAAAAACAAGCTCAAAAGAAAAGAAAATACTCTTAAGCTTCTAGAAGTCTGTTAGATTAAATTGTATTGTAAGCACATCCTCTCTGTGAGAGTTACCTTCTAGAAACTCGTAAGCGATCTGATTGATTGCATATTCTGAAGAGAATACAAACACTTAGCAATTAACTTGATGGAGTTAAACAGTAGCTTAGCATGTTGGTCTAGTGGAAACCAAACTCAACTAGACACCGTATCAGGAAGATACTTGGATTGTTTAGGGATACCAAAAGTGGTGAAGAATATTGCACAACTAGGAGTGGGTGATACTCGATTCTAGATAGAGTAACGAGGGTTACTAGGATTGACTAGGTGATACCAGGAGTAGTGTGATAGTTGTAATCTTGTTGAAGATTATAGTGGAATCCTCTAAGATGTCTTAGAGGAGAACTGGACATAACTCGGTGGAGCGAACTAGTATAAAATAAATGTGTGTTTATTACTTTAGTTTTGCTTCACGTTTTTCTTATAAACTCTGTAGTTGCTTATTAACTCAACCGTTTATAAAAGCTCTTGTCATCAAACAATACTCTAATTAAGAGTCATCTTTCTCAAAACACTATATTGTAGATTTAACTAGAAAATTGAAAAAATATTTATTTCCGAATTTGTAGTTTGAACTAAACTTTATTACTAAAGTGTTTAACAACTTATATAAATTGTTTAATCTTTAACAAGGTTGTTAAACTACCTTTTGACAAAAAGTTTTCCTACAGCACTATTCAACCCCTTCTAGTGTTTTCCAACTATTTCACATTTAAATCGTTATAGTAACTATATATTTCATTCAATCAAATAATTTATTCATCAGATATTTCTCAATATAAATTTCATTGAAACATATAATTAAAAAAAATTTCCATAGTGAGTGATAATATTAATTGTAAATCATATCATTGTTTTAATATGCTAATTAACTTGTATAATCATAGATCAAAAACCTCTTTCACCTCCTCTTCTAAGTCATTGAATCACACTTCTACTTCTAACAAGAGACTTACTCATATGGTAAAATGTTTTATTATTATAAAAATCTTATTTATTGTTAAGGTTCGTCGATTTTAACAATTTCCTCCTTTTTAATTATGAGAAAATAAACCATAAAATAAATTACCATAAAGCACGTAATTTATCAATCATATATAAGGCAAAGTAGATCAAAATATGTCATATTGTCAACATAAATTTATATCAAAACTTTATAATTGGTAATTATAATCAGAAATATATTAGAGCACACATGATTATTATATTAGAGTTAACACGGACAAGATCACACAACAAAATTTAAAAGCAATCAAATCATTATTCAAATGAAATCCAAAATGTTTTGGTGAAATAGATTGGAAAGAAACAAAAGACTTAAAACCAAAGTTTTCAAAACTTGAAAATCATTCAAAAACAAAAAACACACAAACAAAATTGTTGCCACTTATTATTATTTTTTCTCCCCATATCTTTTCTTTTCCCACATTTTGTCATCATAAAAAAGAGTTTGAAAAGTAACAATAAAAATCAGCATCATAGCTACGATGAAGGAGGCTTCAGTGACGATAGAGTGGGAGGTATTTCACTATAATATAAGGTGCCATGGAATAGAGCATCCATTTTTGTTGACATGCTTGCAGTAAAATGTTTAACTTTTTAATGTTGTCGAGCTTCATAGGCGCCAAAGAGACGAATGATATATCTCCTTTCTTGTGCTAAATTCATCTCCAAAATCCTTTTTAGAATATCTATCAATTTGGTTGTTTTTGGAGTTTCAAACCAAGGCACGTTGAGTATGTTAAGAGGATTTAGAAACTCACATGGAAAAGTAAGAGGTGTAAGTGGTAGATCTGGTTTAGAGGCATGTCTCGTAAAGGACAACAAAGCTTCTTCGTCTAAAGAGGGTAAAGATGGTGAAGATCGTGGCTTGTGATGAGTACGATGTTAAGAGGATTTTCTCCTTAAAAGAGAGAATCTTCTTATTAGAACTCATTGTCACAAGGAATTTTTAGGTTAAGAGGTGAGGTGTGACTTTGTATGAACCAATGATTTGAATAAATTAAATTTAAAGTGATTTTTAGAAAGATTTTGGAGAGTCCGTAGCTCATACATTTTAAAAAATATTTTCTAATTTATAGCATTAAACTTTTTAAACACGAAAAAATTGAAATTAATTTGAAAATGAACAGGAACCTTTAAAGTTTAAACTGAATTTCACAATATTTTGAAATCAAAGATATTTTCACACTTTATTTTAAAAAATTATGGAAATATGATATAAGAAATTTTTCAAATGAAAGTGGTAAATATCAATCAAATAGGCTATGTGTGTTTAATAGAGATTAGGTGCCTCTAGTAAGATATATGTGTCTAATAGGATACGTCTAATAGGTTAAAATGTTGTTACTGCTTCCATATTACATTAATTATTCAGTCACTAAAGTCATGCCTAAAAGCTTTTTTAATTACTAAAACACTCTTCAAATAAAGGTTTTGTAAATATATTTGTCAATCTAAACATAATTTCTAATGAAATGATGTTTAATTTCAATGTGTTTTGTCCTATAATGTTTAAGTGTGGAGTTAACCTTTAATAGTCATTTTTTTCTTGTAGAGTTCTATTTTTCCTTTCTGCTAAACCATTTTGTTTTGGTGTTCTTGAATATGAGAAATTGTGTATAATGTCAGTTTTCAAGTAATTTACAAATATTTTCATTTTAAAATTTCAAGCAATAATCACATCTTAGAGAAAGATTAACAAACCTTTTCCATTTTGTACTTTGTAAGACTCATCCTTATTTCTTACAGACTTAGTTCTTGTTGAACCAAATAGATTAATATGAAACAACTCAAGAGGTCTTTGTGTTGAAACATGTTTATGCTTTTAAAGGAAATTTTAACTTAATTTTCCTCAACACATGATTCACACATAACATTGTCTTTTAATGATAGATATAGGAAGCCTCTTACGAGGCATTGTTTTTTTAGCTTTAATTGTAGTGTCAAGCTTATGTGGTCATACTTCCTGTGCCATAGCTAGTGATCTTGTTGTGTGATCATGACACAAGACACCTTTTGAGATGTTTATTCATCAATGTCAATCTTATACATGTTTCCTTGCCTTTTTACGATAAAAATGTGTGTTTCGTCATATTTTTTTGTTATACATTTCTTTTTATCAAACCCTACATCACAATCGCTGTCAAACAATTGGCTTATGCACAATAGATTATTATTCAACCAAACAATTTATAAGACATTACTAAGGTACAAATAAGGTTTGAGGCTTACTTAACCAATTCCTATGATTCTCCCATGTTGGTTTCCTCTAAATATGATCTTTCCTCCTTTCTTTAGCTAAAGGTATAGGAATATAGACTTTTCTCCTATCATATGTCGCGAGCACCCATTTTACAAGTATCATGATAAAGTTTCTTTTTGTCGAGTTGAATATATCTATTATAGGAATTATTATTACTTAGGTACGCAAACTTCTATGAGCCCTTGGAGGTTAGTTCTTTTGTATACCACTCTACCTTTATCAAAGCTAGTCTTACTTTCTACTTTATATACAATCATTATTTTGTCATGTGATTTACTAAATCTTTTAAGAAGCATGTTTAGTGATTTTTCATTTGAACTAGTTTATGCCAGAAGTTTTCTTTTCGCTATATTTTGTTCCTCAATTTCTTCTAATTTATTATCATTTAATCTTATCGGTTGTTTGCCTATCCTTTCTTGAGTCAACACTCTCTCTTTTTTCAGTTCCTTATGTCTTGATTTACTTTCTACTAACTTCTTTTCTAGTTCTAACTTATCATTACTTAGAGAGTTATTTTCTACCTTTAGCTTTTCATTTAGCTCGTATATTACTTTCAATTTACTTTCTAGTTCTTTACACTTTTCTTTGTTATTTTTCTTTAAATTTTTTCACATTCCTATGAGATTACCATTATAAGATATATTCATGATATGCTTGTCTAACATAGGTCAAAAAAATTCACCTATTCATCATTAAAGTCATCTAATGTATTATTGTTCGTATTTTTCATTAGCCAATATATATTTTCTCACCTTTTTATGCAAAAGTGTGCATATCTTCATCGTAAGGAACCTTTGGAACCATGAGGTATACAATTGATTCTAAGCCAACACACAACCAATAGGTGACAATTTCAAGGATAAAGTTATTTGGAAACTATGAGTCTCAACCACTATATTATCGAGACCAAACATCTAAGAGAAAAAGTCTATCATTTTCAAACTAATTGAAGATTGTCTTAATTGTCGATGTACAACTTATTTTATGAAAATATGAAGAAAATAAACATGATATTGAGAGTAAAAAATCTTCAAATTCTTATTTTTAAATAGGAATCAAAATATTATACTTTTAAATTATAAAATTACTCTAAAAATCTTCTAATATTTTATATTTTTTAACTTTCTTTATCTAAACAATATATTTTTTTCATAAAGCATTTTAAATTTACATCAAAATAAATTATTCTCTAAAATTTTATATCACATCCTATGGTTCAATATCACTCTTCTTAAACAAGCTTTTATTTAATGATGCAGTTATCATAATTTTATTTATTTATTATTATTTTATTAGAAATGATCTCTCTGTTTTGCTTTTTGTATAATTTGTTTCCATGAGTTAGCATAGTTTTTTTTCAAAAATTATATATATATACACTCTCGTAATTATCTTTAGGCGTGCTTTTGTTTACATGCCAATAGCTTACAAAACTGATATTTTGGCTGAAAGTGTGGCATAGAATAACAACTGAGTGAAGGTCGCGCCCACTATAAATTTAGCACGTTGTGAAATAGAATTAAGCATGTGAAAATGTTAGGGGGACGATAGGAAGAGAAAGAAAAAAAATAATAGACCTCGTACCTAAATGTTATAAGACAAAAGTCATAATGTTCCGAACAGTTCATAAGAAAATAGTTGTGAAAACGTTTAAGTTAAGCATTTTGATGGGGTTCAGCCTTGTACCTGGAAAAGAAAAATCTTACATCATTCAAATCAATTATTTTAAATAATATTTTATGTCGAAAGATTCTTTATATCGATTGATTGGGGTCCCTCTTCATTTGATTTATGTGTCTTTCCTTTCGTTTCGCATTCAAGGTAATTCAGTATTTTGAATTGTGTTAAATTTATAACAAGTTTGTTTAAGTTAATAAATTTAAATTACTTTTGTTCAATGGATGATCAATGTCATGGATATAAAATATTTTCTTTATATCTTTATCCTAATATTGCATAATATTTCAAATAAATTTATGTGAAGAAATTCAAGAGACGTTGTGAAGTCGAAAGTTTCACTTGTTTCCCTTTTTAACACGTTTAACGGAGGATAAATTTTCCAAGAAAAATTTGGTAAACCTCTTTTGTTTTAAAATATTTCTTTTGTTTTAAACTTTACAACCTCGTTCACTGAACTATTATGCTATCGGACTACCAAGTTTTTTCTTTTCTTTTCTTAGTTGTGAAATTTGATACCAATATGTTTAACAACAGAAATATTTTTAATCTAATTAGGAATTGAGAAACTATAACCACATTTGTCGAATACAACACAAATATAACAATTCATTCAATAAATCAAATATCTCCAAATAATAAAATTAAATAAATATCTCTAAATCATATATAATTTTATAAATAACAAATACTAATCGAATTAAAAAATCAAATCAAAATAAATAAATAAATAAAAGCCAACATGTGGAATGAAGAGTAACAATAGCAAGAAAGCTAAGAGAGTAATGAACAATGCACATCAAGCAAAGCAATTCCATTAAAAGAAACAAGAGATGGAAGACACCAAAGACGAAAAGAGAGTGGGAATGAAAATACTCAAGTGAATTTTAAGATAATTTTGAAACTTATCTTGTTTGGATTTTGTTTAGATTATTCTTAATTTATCTATTTAATTTATTTTGTAGCTATTTGTAACATCCCAAAATACAGTAATCACTATAATTCAGAATTAATCACAATTAATAGTAACATAACCAGTCTTTGCATTAAAACAGGATAAAAGCCTAACGGCATCAGTACAAGAGACGCGCATAAACGCATACAAGGGTAAAATCCAAGAGTAAACGTTCTTAGATAAATCCACTAACATACGTCAAAATACAAACAGAGACAAATGAGACGAACAGCTTTACAAAACATCTAGCTGAACGTTCAAGCTATGCTAACATGTACAGCCTAAAACAAAAGAGCACCCTAAGGCTCGGCCTTTACTTCCACTTCAACCAGATTGGAGTCATCCAAATTTTCTTCTTCCAGCATTGCTTCAAGGGATGCACCACCATCTGCTCACATCCACAACGGATGATCATTGCATTTGACAATACGGAAGTACATGGACAATAGACAACACAATGGAACTGCAAGGGTAAGCTTATAATATTTAATTTATACAATCAACACATACAGTTACGTTTAAATCCACACATACAGCATATAACTTTATCAATTAATCAATCATAGAAATAAATATAAAAGACAGACTGTCCGGACTGTATGAACCATGTAGTTACAAGCGTCCGTGCACCCGAGTGGTGTAGTAACTGATTCAATCTCACAGCTGCCACTCGAGGTTAACCCTATCTGTCCGGAGTACTCAATGGACTAGGGTCTCCTGCCATTCCAACGCATGACTACTCCCTTCTACGTGAAGATGAGTATCATGGAATATCAGGATGGACCGCGAGGCTTAACTTATCCAGGTTCATACTTTACCATTCAATATTTCACATTCAACACATCTGAGACGTTCCTCCTTGGAACGCTCGTTAAAATCCACTTCCAATAATTCTTTCAAGATATATCATTCGCTCATAATAACCAGTTCTCTTTTTCACCTTTTTATCTTGTATTCCATTCTCTTATTGTGAACAACATGCGTTCTTTAATCACATAAAACGAAAGTGTTACAGTACCTTGGATCACACGTTTCTGAACAAAAGAAACGAACTCTTTTCCACTTAAGGACATTAAGAATACTTAAACAATTTAAATGGGATTTGAAATTAAAAGCTCAGAATAATACTTAGAAGATTTTGAGCTCAAGAACTTTAGGTTGAATAAAGAGGATAAATACCTTACAAATAACTTGGATAAATAATCAGAGTATTCATGAATCAGAAAACAACACTTACTGTCAATGACTGAACGTTCCATAAATGACTGTGGACGAACGCCAGATACGTTCGCTCAGAATTCAATAATAAGGACGAGCATTCAGTTAGAAACCGAACCCTGCTTTGGACGAACGCTAGGTTAATGACCGAGCACAAATCAGAAGAACGCTGGATATAAATCGAGCGCTATTTAAGACGAACGTTTCGGAATAAGACCGAACGCCAATTTGGACGAACGTTCAGTATAAGGCCGAACGCTCTGTAGAACGAACGTTCGACATAAGGTCGAACGACATTAAAATCGAACGCTCGACTTAAGGCCGAACGTCATTGAGGACGAACGCTCGACTTAAGGCCGAACGTCATGTATTTATAAAGTTTCAAGTATTTATCTATACTGAGCTGAACCGAACGCTCATTCACAAGAGTGGGGACGCTCGTTCTCGAGCAGAATTCTTTCCAAATGAAAGAATTCCAATCTGAGTTATTTTGATGAAAACCGAACGGTCTAATACCGTACAGTGACGAGCGTCATTTAGCAAAGGGAATGATCTAAAATTTCAGATTTTCGCAAGCTTAACAGAATTTTCCCAGATTTCAAATTTATAAACTTTATACTTTCATTTCCAGATTTAATTCACCTCAACATTCTCATCATACAGATTTCGACATTTTAATCATTCCAACCACACAATAACCATACTCCATTCATACATAATCAACTCAACATGCATTTAAATCAAATTCAACATCAAATATAATTCATACAAGCAGTGTTCGTTCATGACAGATCCATCCAAACCAGAATTCATATCAGATATCAGTAACCATTCATAACAGCTCAACTTCATACTTTTCATACATGCAATCCAGAATACACAACATGCAAGTATAAATTAAACATATAAGCTTCCCTTACCCGGATTGGAATTCAAGCTTGTCCTAGATGTAAAAATGGCTTCGTCCAACTACGTTTTGCTTAGGTTCTTGACTCTTCCAGAACAAACTCTAAACACATATTTCAGAATACTCAGAATACAAGGTTGCATGCAACTAAAACTCTATTTTTCCAGAAACCTAAGGACTAACTACAGTAAGGAGACTTACCAGGTTGGATTCAAATTCTGTTCGGTCCAAAATGAAGATCACAGCTGGACGAACACTCCTATGGTGCTGAAATCGTGATTGGAGAAGAGGTATGAGTTTTACAGTAAAGGAAAGTTCACTGGTTCCAGAGAGAAGTTGGAGAAGATGAAAGGTTTGGTTTCTGAGGAAGAAGATGAATGGTGCAGGTGAGAGGAAAATTTTTCGAAAATTACTTTTGTTCCTTCCAATTCCAAACGAGTGAGCTTCTCATTTTCGGACACCTGCACCCCCCACCCTGACTTCAGAAACTTCCAACGTGACAAGTAGCATGCTTGCATGCAGATTTTAGTGCGTTTTAATGTTTCAGAGAATGATGAGCGTGGTGCTTCGTGCACGTCAGACAGAAATGTGATCAGATTAGGAAGTGGGTTTTAAATGGCTGGAAATGAGGTGGCAAGCATAATTGGTGAGGTGTCAGGATTAATTTAGGCTAATTATTAAGGGTTTCACATTCTCCCTAACTACAAAAATTTTCGTCCTCGAAAATTTAGAACTTACCCGTGAATAAGTGTGGATACAAGCCCCTCATTGCACTCTCCACTTCCCACGTTGAATCTCCAGTCTTAGCATCCCACACTATCTTCACCAAACGAATGTCTTTTCCTTTAATCAGCTTGGTGCGTTCATCTTCAATGCGGACTGGTTGTAGCTCCAATGTTCGGTCTTGGCGCAGTTGAATGTTTTCCAACTCCAAGACATGAGAAGGATTAGTTATGTATCTCCTAAGCTGAGACACATGGAAGACCGGATGTAAATTTGATAATTGAGGAGGCAACGCAAGTTCATAAGCTACAGGTCCAATCTTCTTTAAAATCTGATACGGTCCTATGAACTTGGGAGACAACTTATTTGGACGAACAACTCTTCCCACTCCAGTGATTGGATTAAGTCTCAAAAATACATGATCACCTGCAGCGAATTCCAATGGCCTTCTCCTCCTATCCGCATAGGATTTCTGTCTGCTTAACGAAGTCTTCAACCTATCTTGGATCAACTTAACCTTCTCGGTTGTTTGCTGGATGAGTTCAGGTCCAGTTAGCACATTCTCTCCTTCCTGAAACCAGCAAAGTGGCGTTCTGCACTTCCTCCCATAGAGAGCTTCAAACGGCGCCATTCCAATGCTAGCTTGAAAACTGTTGTTATACGTGAATTCCACAAGAGGCAGTACTTCATCCCATGCGCCTAAGTGATCTAGAACGCATGTCCTCAGTAAGTCTTCCAGCGTTTGGATGGTACGTTCAGATTGGCCATCCGTTTGAGGATGATATGCTGAACTCATCTGCAGCTTGCTCCCCAACTCGCCTTGTAATGATTGCCAAAAACAAGATGTGAATCTCGTGTCTCGGTCAGAAACTATGCTTGAAGGCACTCCATGCAGACGAACAATCTCATTTATATACAACTTGGCCAAATTAGTCATGGACATCTTCAGGTTCACGGCCAAGAAGTGAGCGCTTTTAGTCAATCTATCCACGATCACCCAAATTGAGTCATGATTCCTAATCGTTCGTGGTAGATGAGTCACAAAGTCCATGGAAATGCTGTCCCACTTCCATTCAGGAATTTCCAACTGTTGCAGCAATCCGCCTGGTCGTTGGTGTTCAGCCTTTGCACGTTGACAGGTCAAGCAAGATGCCACAAAGCGTGCAACATCACTCTTCATTCCAGGCCACCAGAATGATTTCCTAAGGTCTTGGTACATCTTAGTCATACCTGGATGTATGCTAAGACGACTATGGTGTGCTTCCTCCAATATGATCCGCTTCAGCTCGCCATCATTGGGAATGCACGTCCTACCAAGGTAACGTAACATACCATCCGTTCCAGCATTAAACTCCTTAGCTTTGTCTGAACCGAGTGCACCAAAAATCTTCACCAGTTCTTCATCCTCATGTTGCTTCATCCGGATTCGATCAAACACATTGCTTGATATTTTAAGGTTGCAGCACTTGATGCTGTTCGGTTCTAACTCAAACTGCAACCTTAAATCTCTGAAGCTCTCCACCAAATTTAACTCTTTCACCATCATAACTGAGACATGCACTGCCTTCCTGCTTAGAGCGTCCGCAACTACGTTGGCCTTCCCAGGGTGATAGAGCAACTCAAACTCATAGTCTTTTAGAAATTCTAGCCAACGCCTCTGCCTCATGTTCAACTCCTTCTGATCAAATAAATATTTGAGGCTCTTGTGATCACTGAAGACTTGGAAAGTGGATCCATAGAGATAATGCCTCCAAATCTTCAATGCGAACACCACTGCTGCCAATTCAAGGTCGTGTGTGGGGTAGTTCTTTTCATGAATTTTCAACTGGCGTGATGCGTATGCTACTGCTCGTTTCTCCTGCATAAGCACACAGCCCAACCCTTGATGAGACGCGTCACAGTAGACTTCAAAGGGCTTGGACGTGTCTGGAATAATCAGTACTGGAGCACTCGTCAACTTGTTCTTCAACTCTTGGAAACGCTCTTCACATAGATCAGTCCACGCGAATGGTCGGTCCTTCCTTGTAAGCTGCGTCAGCGGTGCTACTATCTTGGAAAACCCTTCAATGAAACGCCTATAGTAGCCCGCAAGACCAACAAAACTTCTCACCTCCGTGACAGAACGCGGACTCTTCCATTCCAACACTGCTCGCACCTTAGCTGGATCCACTGAAATACCTCCAGCCGAGACCACATGTCCCAAAAACTGCACCTCCTTCATCCAGAATTCACACTTGGACAGCTTTGCATACAACTCCTTTTCCCTTAACACGCTCAGCACTGCCCTCAAGTGTTCTTCATGTTCTTCATTGGTCTTGGAGTAGATGAGAATATCATCAATAAAAACAACTACAAACTTGTCCAGATATGGCCTGAAAATGCGGTTCATATAATCCATGAACACTGCAGTCCATATAACAAGCATGTGCTGGTGATAAGTGTACCTGAACTCGCTGCTTCCGCCCCAGTAATTGCATATACACGCCCAGTAGCTTGGGCTCGTCCACCTCTACCTTGCTGGTTGTTCCTTCCAGCGTTCGGCGGCCTCATCACAGCGCGTCCGCCCATGTTACATTCGTTCTCCAAATGGCCATTTCGCCTACACCGAGTGCAATATTTCACTCCCACCAGTTGAGGGCATGATGAACGATAATGGGGTCCTCCACACTTGTAGCACACAACACTACCTTGCTGCCCAGACTGTCCAGCAGTAACCAAGGCTTGAGATCCACTCGTGTTGGTTGCTGGACGAGCGTAAGGGGATCCTCTCTGATTTACATTCCCCCTTGAGACAATTGGCCCCCTTACTGTTTGCTGTTTCTTATACCGTTCCGCCTCTGCCAAGTTCTTCTCTAACACCTTGGCCCTCTCAACCATAGCAGGGAACGTTCGGATACACAAACTGGAAATTACAACCTTCAAATCACTGCGCAAACCGTTCTCGAATTTTCTGCACTGCCACTCCTCACTAGTGGCCATTGTATTGAAACGAATCAAGTGTTTGAACTTGTTCGTATATTCAGAAACTGACATTCCTCCTTGGACGAGCTGCAGAAATTCAACCTCCTTGGCAAAGCGGACGCTATCAGGGAAATATTCCTCATAGAACTTGTTTCTAAATACTTCCCAAGTGATCTGTTGTTGAGCGTCCGTCAAGATGGCCCTAGCGCTCGCCCACCAGTGGCTTGCTTCTCCAGTTAACAAATATTCAGTGTATGCCAAGCGGTTCTCATCCGGACACCTCTTGGCATTGAAGATCCTTTCCATATCCCTTAGCCATTGGTCAGCCTCGTCCGGAAGACACTTGCCACTGAATTTGGATGGATGGTGCTGGAGAAAACTCTCCAAACTCCATTCAGCATTTGGTTGAGCAGTAAGTGGGGTGGCGTTTGAAGAAGAAGCTCCAGGAGTACCTCTAGTAGCAGCCAGAATGTCCATTAACTGTCTCTGAGTCGCTTCTGAATTGAGACGAGAGGCCTCCAAGCTCTGCATGGCATCCTGATTTTGCCTCATCAAGGCAGCGTTCTGCTCTATTAATGTTGTGTTTTGTTGTTGTAACCTATCAATAACCGTTTCTAACATCCTGGCACTATTAGGAGCGTCAGGATCGTTAGGTTGTGGGGGAGGAGGAAGTCTTGGTGCCATCGTTTTCTAGACCAGAGAAAACGAACGTTAGAAAAGCACAGGAGTTAAAACCATAACTCATTACACACACAATGAGTACACAGCAAAAACGCAAGGCACTCATAACCTACAGCGTCCTTAAGAGGACAAAACTGCTCTGATACCACTAATGTAACATCCCAAAATACAGTAATCACTATAATTCAGAATTAATCACAATTAATAGTAACATAACCAGTCTTTGCATTAAAACAGGATAAAAGCCTAACGGCATCAGTACAAGAGACGCGCATAAACGCATACAAGGGTAAAATCCAAGAGTAAACGTTCTTAGATAAATCCACTAACATACGTCAAAATACAAACAGAGACAAATGAGACGAACAGCTTTACAAAACATCTAGCTGAACGTTCAAGCTATGCTAACATGTACAGCCTAAAACAAAAGAGCACCCTAAGGCTCGGCCTTTACTTCCACTTCAACCAGATTGGAGTCATCCAAATTTTCTTCTTCCAGCATTGCTTCAAGGGATGCACCACCATCTGCTCACATCCACAACGGATGATCATTGCATTTGACAATACGGAAGTACATGGACAATAGACAACACAATGGAACTGCAAGGGTAAGCTTATAATATTTAATTTATACAATCAACACATACAGTTACGTTTAAATCCACACATACAGCATATAACTTTATCAATTAATCAATCATAGAAATAAATATAAAAGACAGACTGTCCGGACTGTATGAACCATGTAGTTACAAGCGTCCGTGCACCCGAGTGGTGTAGTAACTGATTCAATCTCACAGCTGCCACTCGAGGTTAACCCTATCTGTCCGGAGTACTCAATGGACTAGGGCCTCCTGCCATTCCAACGCATGACTACTCCCTTCTACGTGAAGATGAGTATCATGGAATACCAGGATGGACCGCGAGGCTTAACTTATCCAGGTTCATACTTTACCATTCAATATTTCACATTCAACACATCTGAGACGTTCCTCCTTGGAACGCTCGTTAAAATCCACTTCCAATAATTCTTTCAAGATATATCATTCGCTCATAATAACCAGTTCTCTTTTTCACCTTTTTATTTTGTATTCCATTCTCTTATTGTGAACAACATGCGTTCTTTAATCACATAAAACGAAAGTGTTACAGTACCTTGGATCACACGTTTCTGAACAAAAGAAACGAACTCTTTTCCACTTAAGGACATTAAGAATACTTAAACAATTTAAATGGGATTTGAAATTAAAAGCTCAGAATAATACTTAGAAGATTTTGAGCACAAGAACTTTAGGTTGAATAAAGAGGATAAATACCTTACAAATAACTTGGATAAATAATCAGAGTATTCATGAATCAGAAAACAACACTTACTGTCAATGACTGAACGTTCCATAAATGACTGTGGACGAACGCCAGATACGTTCGCTCAGAATTCAATAATAAGGACGAGCGTTCAGTTAGAAACCGAACCCTGCTTTGGACGAACGCTAGATTAATGACCGAGCACAAATCAGAAGAACGCTGGATATAAATCGAGCGCTATTTAAGACGAACGTTTCGGAATAAGACCGAATGCCAATTTGGACGAACGTTCAGTATAAGGCCGAACGCTCTGTAGAACGAACGTTCGACATAAGGTCGAATGACATTAAAAACGAACGCTCGACTTAAGGCCGAACGTCATTGAGGACGAACGCTCGACTTAAGGCCGAACGTCACGTATTTATAAAGTTTCAAGTATTTATCTATACTGAGCTGAACCGAACGCTCATTCACAAGAGTGGGGACGCTCGTTCTCGAGCAGAATTCTTTCCAAATGAAAGAATTCCAATCTGAGTTATTTTGATGAAAACCGAACGGTCTAATACCGTACAGTGACGAGCGTCATTTAGCAAAGGGAATGATCTAAAATTTCAGATTTTCGCAAGCTTAACAGAATTTTCCCAGATTTCAAATTTATAAACTTTATACTTTCATTTCCAGATTTAATTCACCTCAACATTCTCATCATACAGATTTCGACATTTTAATCATTCCAACCACACAATAACCATACTCCATTCATACATAATCAACTCAACATGCATTTAAATCAAATTCAACATCAAATATAATTCATACAAGCAGTGTTCGTTCATGACAGATCCATCCAAACCAGAATTCATATCAGATATCAGTAACCATTCATAACAGCTCAACTTCATACTTTTCATACATGCAATCCAGAATACACAACATGCAAGTATAAATTAAACATATAAGCTTCCCTTACCCGGATTGGAATTCAAGCTTGTCCTAGATGTAAAAATGGCTTCGTCCAACTACGTTTTGCTTAGGTTCTTGACTCTTCCAGAACAAACTCTAAACACAGATTTCAGAATACTCAGAATACAAGGTTGCATGCAACTAAAACTCTATTTTTCCAGAAACCTAAGGACTAACTACAGTAAGGAGACTTACCAGGTTGGATTCAAATTCTGTTCGGTCCAAAATGAAGATCACAGCTGGACGAACACTCCTATGGTGCTGAAATCGTGATTGGAGAAGAGGTATGAGTTTTACAGTAAAGGAAAGTTCACTGGTTCCAGAGAGAAGTTGGAGAAGATGAAAGGTTTGGTTTCTGAGGAAGAAGATGAATGGTGCAGGTGAGAGGAAAATTTTTCGAAAATTACTTTTGTTCCTTCCAATTCCAAACGAGTGAGCTTCTCATTTTCGGACACCTGCACCCCCCACCCTGACTTCAGAAACTTCCAACGTGACAAGTGGCATGCTTGCATGCAGATTTTAGTGCGTTTTAATGTTTCAGAGAATGATGAGCGTGGTGCTTCGTGCACGTCAGACAGAAATGTGATCAGATTAGGAAGTGGGTTTTAAATGGCTGGAAATGAGGTGGCAAGCATAATTGGTGAGGTGTCAGGATTAATTTAGGCTAATTATTAAGGGTTTCACACTATTGATATCAAATATGGAGTAAAAGTGAAAAAAATAAGAAAATAAAGAAATTTTAAGCACTTTACAACAAAAGGGTTCAATGTAACGCCTCCAATTCTGGGATGTCATAAGTTATTATATAAAAACTGATAATTTTGAAAACTTTCTTATAGCACGAAACCGTATTTTCAAAAATCTCAGCATTTAAACTTGCATCGCATAATAGTTTCAAAATATTTGTCTAATTGCATTATTTAAAATAAAACCAAAATAACGAAGGAAATAAAATTGTCTTAAAAACTCAATTGCAATAGTTTTAAATAAAACCTGAGTTTGTGCCCCGTCATCTCACGGATCTATCATGTTTTACCTTCATCTGTAGCATGATCTGCTTTCGTATAACATCACACATTATAAGATCATCACATTCACATGCACAAACACAAACATGTATGGGGTAAGCTACCGATAAAACAATCATAACAACAAGATACATACATACTGATTATATCAACCATAATCAAACACACAACAAGATACATACCTTCTGATTATATCACCCATAATCAAACACACAACAAGATACACACCTTCTAATTATATCAACCATAATCAAATACCCCACACATAGAAGTAATAATAATAGGATTTTTAATCCTCTAACATAAATAATTCAATCATAATTAATTACTCGATCATCGATCCCCGATACTCAAACTTCCATCTTTGATCCTTGATCCCTAAATCCTTGATGTCATCACTAACATCTCACACATAGACCTTTGGTCTATCCACTTATTAGCACCTATGCTAACTACTACTATAACCACTATCAACATAGCGTAACTTGGAGCATCCTCAATACCATGATCATCATCATAGGTACACTATAAGCATAACCAAACCATGAACTACATCATGACAAGACTAAGTCACACTCTTGCACCTTACCTCATTGACTGTAATCGCTCATACAGTCCAATTTGTGGATTTCCCATATAGATACACTCTAGTCATCCTTCTTCTGGCTTCGTACCTATTCTCCTATCACACAAGGCAGAAAATTTATCCCACTCACCAAAGAAGACTTAACACTCAAATATCTACAACTATTTGCTAAAGAGAAAGTCACTCTCTTTTCAACAACCAATGCCAAAGAGAGTTATCACTCTCTTTCCAACAACCAATTCCAAAGAGAGTCATCCCCTTCTCAACCACCAATGCCAAAGGGAATATCCCTCACTTTTCAACAACCAATGCTAAAGGAAGTCACCACTCTCTTTTCAACAATCAATGCCAAAGAGAGCACCTATCCTCAGATAGAACTAGGATTTACTAGGTACGACAAGTAGACTAAGCTCTCATGCCTCATGCTCATTATCCACACATACTCTTGTGCATTCCATCTTCTACTCATGCTCCAATCTCAACCACAAGTCAATCTGGACCTTAAACAAAACCCCTAAACTCATTCTCTGATTCTCATCACGTTCTACAACTTCTCCAAAATAGAGTTGTTGACATGAGCTTATTTTCTCCCAAAATAGAACTCCGATTGACGATTTGATTGGTCAGAATGAAGAACCGTATGTTTGGAACCTATTGTTAAAAAATCAGTCTGATCCAACGGTGAACGACTTCACAACAACGAAAACACTAATGCATATTTTATGAAATTCTCCAAAATAAAGGTGTTGATGCTAGGTCGTTGTCTCCCAAATTGGACCTCTGATTGACAATCCGAACTGTCAAAATGAAGAACCATACGTCTGGAACCCACTGTCCAAAAATTAGCCTCATCCAACGGTAAAGACTTCATAACGACGAAAACACCAATGTAGGTTTTATGTTATGGTCCTCATTTTTATAAAATATTCAATGTAGTCCTAAACATTGTAATTTATGTTCAATTTAGTCATTTTTGCAAACACCATTTAAATTGTTAACGACCAAATGTCCAAGTGTGCAATCAGTCAATGACATGCTATATATTGGTTGACGTGGACACTTTAAGGCATAGTGAGGTGAATTTTTTATTTCCAGAAGTGATTTTCTAAAATTTAATCAGAGGTTGGGGTTGTCTATGAGGCTGGCTTCAAAAATTAGGGTTCTCTTCCTTTTCTTCGTTTTGGATTTTTCCATCTCGTGCATGGAAGATGGTCTTGTGGCGGCGAGAATCACCCGCACTGTGGAGGCACGACTCAGTCTGCGTTCTCGTCTTCAATCGCGATTATCAGTGGAACCGTAAGGCCTTCGTCGTGCAAGGGGACTCTTTTCTTCCGCTTTTTCCTTTTTTTTCGTTCTGGATAGTAGCATAAGGAGGAAGCTTCCTTCTCTTGCTCCTCTTCTGTCTTTGATTGAGTTCCTTAGGGTTCTGTTTGGATATCTCATTTTTTGTGATTTGGGATATAGGGTTTCGTTTCGCTTTAATTTGAGAAATAATTGGTTCCTCTAAATTTGGAATTGGGTTGGGGTTCTTCTACCTTGCAGATCGGTGGCGAGAATTGGGGTTTTGATTCTCTGTTCTTATGTTCTTATTTGTTGAGTTTATAGATCACAATCATGGGTGGTGCTTTCTTATTTTTCTGTGTGAATTTTGATTGCGCATTTGGGTTTCTTTTGATTGCGCATTTGGGTTTCTCCACCAAACCAGGTCAAACCTTCACTTCACACTTCAAAAACCTTATTTTAGAACCCACTAAACTTAGAATTGACAAAAACAATACGTTCACACTCGAAGAATCAAAATCCTAATATCAGAAAATTATTACTTCCAAAAATAAAAAATTTACCTCACTATGTCTTAAAGTGTCCACGCCAGCAATATATAACATGTCATTCACTGATTACACAGCTGGACATTTGATCATTAACGATTTAAACGGAGTTTGAAAAAAAGCTAAATTAAACATAAATTACTATGTTTAAGACTACATTGAACATTTAAAAAAAAATTAGGACCATTTCAAATAAAGCTACACTGAGAACAATTATATTAAGCCATACTTTTTCTTTTCATTCTCTGTACAACCATGCATTGAACGAGTAACATATTTGATGTACCAACATAATTTATCAAGCAATAGTACATCAGAAAGTGACATGATCGTACCAATCAAATATACAGAAAAATATCATGTTATGAAAAATAAAAAAACTAATCAAAATGTACAGAAAACACTTAACCTCCCATATATGATTTTTCCAACGTGTGGCCAAGAATAAAAATGGTCGTCCACTATAATTAAATAACGCACGCGGTGAAATATAGTGGATCAGCAACAAAAACTAAATAGGCATCAAAATGTTATGTGACATTAGC
Organism: Vigna umbellata; assembly: GCF_029865625.1. Taxonomy (NCBI): domain Eukaryota; kingdom Viridiplantae; phylum Streptophyta; class Magnoliopsida; order Fabales; family Fabaceae; genus Vigna; species Vigna umbellata. The sequence goes on from NC_142171.1 coordinate 19,275,365, forward strand.
TTGTCTGGACTAGAAGAAAATAATAGACCCATGCGTAAGGAAATGGCATTTGTTATTTTATTTATCACTATGTATATTATTATTTTTTTTTTAAAAATCATTTATATTTATTATTATCTAAATATAATATTTTATTAATGAAAATGTTAACTAGTTATTTAAGTAAAAGGTAAATGTGAAAAATATTTTCTCCCTAAGAAAACAGTCATTACCATTTTGCAAAACTTATAACATTAGTCAAGGTTGAGTACTTTGAAGTAGGTTGGACTGTGACATCACACACAACATTAAAAACTAAGTTTGAAAAAAAGTAAAAAGTAATAACAAAAGAAATATCTTAATATATTTTTTAGATGTCAAAAAATAAACTCTTAAAATAATATTAATTTTCTTAAAAGATTTAAAAAAACTCTTAATAATATATTAGATTAGTTGGTTTGGTTAAGTATAAAACATATATTTTGTTTCTACTACAATAAAAAAAGTTGTTAGAACTCCTATAATGATTGAAATAATTGAATATGTATTTATTAAAAAACTTATTAAGCTTTAAAGACGTTTTTTGCAATTTGTTTTTTCAAATTTAAAATTAAATTAGGTAAGTTTAGATGTTTTTTGTAATATTATTTTTTTAAGAACGTTATTAACCCTTATTGTTATTTTGAGCTCTCTGTTCTCTTATAAGATTAATGATATCACTTTTATAGCTATACCTTTTTTTATCTCTCGTGTCAAATAATATTTTCTGTCCACAAATAATTCTTTCAACAAATTCTTATATAATTTTATTCAATTTTATATAAAGCCTCACATCGGAGGTAGGCTCTGCTTACTGAAATGGGCAGGAAGCATTGATGTGTCTGTTTTAAGTTGGCCGGGCATGTTTCCAACTTCAATGGACTATATTGTTTTCTTCTGACAGGATGGGGTCTACTGTTGGGAGTTAAAGTAGTGAGTTTTCAAGAGCGACAATGATACGTGAGAACATATTTTTTTTAGGATATTTTAACATTATTTACTTTTCATTATATTGGATTCAAAATTATTTTACAATCACCGATAATAATTATAAATATTAATATAGATCAATTTGATATATAAATGATGTTAAAATGTTATCCAAAGTATCATTAGATTAAATGAATAAAATCAGATAATCTCTTGAATTAATTTTGATACGATGAAAAATTACTGATGTTTAGTCTTTAGTGTCTCTCACCCCTTTTTAGGTTTTAAATAAAAAGAATTTTAAAAAAAATTAATATTAATGTGAATGTATTTTAAGGAAGGATTTGCTATCAGCTATTTTTCCAATCATTGGTGCTATGCGAAGATTTAAGATGATTTATAATTAGATAGAATCTTATAGAAATAATAGAAATTTACATTCAATTATGTCTTCACATATCAAATAGTTTCTTTTCATATCGATGTGTACGACATTTTTCCAGCAATTAATATATATGAGACAAAAACTTTCATTTACAGTTTTTTCTTTAGTATTTCATTTTTTTTAATAAATACTATAATAAAAAGAAAAAACTGTAAATGAAATAGAAATTTAGAAAATCTATGATCCTACAGTAGTTTCCTAGACAAAATAGAAGTCAATTCACAACAAAAATGAAAGAATAAGTTTCTTTTATGAAAGGAGAGAAATATGTCTGAAGATCCGCTAGGTATAAGAAGTGAAAGAGGGGATCATTTGTTTCTTGAACAGTTCTGAAAAAAAATTTCTATCGGATTTTGGAGTCATAGCAGATTTTATGATTGATTACTTGGAAGATTTTTAAGAATAAATAAGGAATAACCGCATCGAGTTCATGGATTTGCGTGAATGTATTTTATTACCACTATGTGAATGTATTACATCTTCAACCAAAAAACAAAAATAATAACTAATAATAATAATAATAACTAATAATAATAATAATTAATAAGAGTAATGATAATAATTATAATAATGATAATAATTAATAATATTAATAATAATATTCATAATAATGATTTTTTCTCTCTTTATAATAATAATAATAATAACAATGATAATAATAATAATATTAATATTAATAATAATCAAAATAATAATGTTATTAATAATAATAGTTATTATTATTATTATTATTTCAATTTACTAAATTATCATTTTTTTACATTTTAAAAATTAATTTTTATTTTTTCTCTTATAAACATTTTTACAATTAAATATAACATTAATAAATAACATTTTATATTACTTTAATAATTAGGGACATTTTGATAATCTTCAATTTTTACCAATTAAACTAATTTTGTAAATTTGTCACATCAATCAAATCCTACACTAATTCTCACAAACTTTACTTCTAAATACACTCTCAATTACTCACAAATCCACTAAAAAAAAAAACAAAAAAATTACCCTCAAATTCACTCAAATTCATTCAAATCATCTCCCCCAAATCATCTCTCCTAAATCCCTACAAAAGAACAAAGCCTTAGTTATAATAGTTATGGATAGGTAATGATCATGTTGATTCAAGCATACCAATATCATGTCAATCTTGACAAGACGACGAGCCTATCTACGCTATGAAAGCATATTTATTATTATTTATTATCATACCTAAACTTTTCTAAAATAATCTTACGTCATTAATAAAAATCACATGTATATAAAGATGGTTCATTCTAATAAAAATCACATGTATATAAAGATGGTTGATTCCCATTAAAATGTATATTGAAAATTTATCCTTGTTAAATTAGGTTACTAACATCACGTCCATTAACTTGATCATCAAAGTGTTTACAAGTACCTAACTTATTCAATCATTACAAAAACTACGTAATGGAACTTTCGTAGAATGAAGATATACTAAATCTTACAAGATAGTTCGGTTTCATACAAGAACATTTGACGACTATTATGAGGACAAGTTATGCTTGGAAGAGATGGTACCTACTCAGAATATGGCAGATCAAAATACGAAATTCATATTGGATATACAAAGACAACTTGCTGAGATGAGAAGGAAAAATGAAGAAGAAAAATAAGGTAAGAGAACTAGAGGATGGGAAGGTAGTTGAAGAAGACATCTTGAATTATCAAGACATCACACAAGCAGAAAACGAGAGAGGAGGAAGACACCATGTTGAGGAAGGGATCACGAGCGAATATTGTCACCAATCAAACCTCTATGGGAATCTCATGGTGTCTAATAACTAGGGTTGGGCATAGTTCAATGAACTGTACTGTAACTACAGTTAACATACTATATTGTACTTAAAAACACTAAATTTGTTTTAACTAAAAACTAAATAAACTATTATACAGTACAGTTAAAAGAAATTGAACTTTATACACTTTGAGCACAGTTAACTGGAACCACAGATTTTTCTTCTAATAAAAAATTTCACCCCAAATTGAAAAGCTTCGAAGCTAGGTTTCGAGAGGTTGAGAGAAATGCGAAGAGAATTCCATTCTTCCTTTGCGAAAATGTTGATTCAATGGATTAAACTGCAGGATTGAAGCTGCAAAAGGGGTTGATTGAGGGGTGCGAATCCTCCAAATGAACCCTCCAACCCAACCATACCCTTTTTCCAGTTCGCGGGTTCAACCAGAGGACCTCGGCAATCTTGAAGATGACGACAGCGACAAAGAAGAAGCACCACGTTGACCCTCTAAACCCCCTGATTAGGATGATGAACAGTGGCAGATTAGGTCTGGTATTGGCCAAGATTGCACCCTCGATTACGAGGTATATATACCGCTCATACCTCTTTATTCTTTTCCCCCAATAATATTTTATCATGAACTCACATTATGCAGTTATAATTTTAATTCAACCAATTTGATGGTGAAAATTGCTTCTTTTTTTCCCTTTTGAAAAAAAAAATCATTTAGACCTGCGATGAAGGAAAGTTTTTTCATTTTAATTTGGGCTTACTACGCCTCTTTTTTGTGTGTGAGAAAATTGTGTAGGAAGAAGATTTAAATATATTGAAGAGTCTGTTACTGTTACCACTTAGTCCCTCCATGGGTTCACTGTTGTTCCACCTTAACCAGTGGTCTCTAAATTTGAGGGTTTTTTTGGTTTAATGTGAAAAATTGGGTAGGAATATGAGTTTATTGAAGAGTATACTATGAAGGTTATGGACTAAGATTTTATACTTAAATTTCATATATAATGAAACACATGGATAGAATCGGATGGGGTTGTTTCATTTTAGTCAAATGGTTTTGTATTTGAACCCATGGTATGCTTGCCTGTAGAGTAGTCCTACCCGGTTCAAGCAACTATAGAGGATACTTGCAGTCTGCACTAAATTCCTTTTATTGTTGTTGTTATCATTTGTGTAAGCAAATATATAATTAAACTTGAGAAGGTCTCTCTGTTTTAAGCTGCATTGTTGAGTTGTAATGTTATTCGGTGATTTAAGCTGCATTTTGTTTCTACATTGGAGTAAAAATGAGTTCTGAAACTTGATAATTGGTATGCTCTTTTTTGCTTCTCTGATTTGGCATGTTTAGGATTTATTTTTTATTAACTGAAGAAGCCATTTTCAGTGGTCGCGTTCTGTTTTCCATGAGTAATTATCTATCTGAACTTATTGATTTAAATATCGGGTGTTAACTAGGTACTGATAAGTCTGATCATTGATGTTGCTTTGGTTATCTAGTTATATGCAAATTAAATTGTTATGTATGTGCTAGTTGGGTGACGAAAAAAGGAGATGTTGTGAAGAGTAGAATGTGATATAAATGGTTAGACTTTGGGTCTGTAATGAACTAGATGATATGAACTATTAAATGCATGTGGATAATAGTTGTGTTGTGGTTAATAACTTGTAACCTTTGTTTAGATCAACATGTGTAGGTTGTTATGGTTGTGGATTTTAGTGCTTCTGGTTCTAATTCTTAATGTTCATTCTGTACTCAATAATGTGACAGTTGTTGTTGCTGATTTTTCAAGTGCTGATTTTGCAATTGTTGATGCTGATATTCATACACCTCTCATTCAACACATTCAGAAACCTTCACTAGATGAGGTGTTGCTGGTGCAACAAAATTGGAGAGAAAGTCATTGTTTTATAGATTAGTTTAGTTTCCTGCCTTTTAGTTTAGCTCAACCTAGATTTATACAATTTGTTTTTGTTGGTTTTTATATGTTTCATACTTAGTACTACTTTATAGATGTTAGGATTCAAGTTTCATTTCAGTTTCGATGTTGTTCTTTTTTTTCTGATTTTTTTTTGTTTTTAGCAGAAAAATGTTTACTTCAATGTTTAGTTCAAATGTGAGGAGTGTTATGTTGTTTTTAGCATACTGTTTTAGTTTGTTGCTTTTACTATTTTAGTTTACCTATTTTCTGTTTTCAGTCTAGTTGCTGCCAGGGTTTAGTATTACTGTTGATGTTTTCTGTACCAGTTTACTAAATTGTACTAGTATAACTGGACTAAAAACTAGTTTAGTTCAATTTCTTTGAACTATTTTTTAGTTTAGTTCAGTTTACTTGAACTATTTTATAGTTAACTATTTACAGTACAGTGCACTGAACTGCATTTTGCCCACCCCTACTAATAACACTATTGTTGATGCCATCAAATTAATATTACTAAAGTATAACAACTTTAGCATTACTAAGATAGTAGCCAACAAAATAGAAAAAATAAATTGAACCCTAAGTGGTCTCCCAATGAGTACAGAATTTAACAAATTACTTCTTATAAAAATTATACAAAGGGGTTAGTAAAATAAAAAAAAAATTAAGATAAAGAAAAGATTAAAGAACAAAGTAACAAAAGATAGAAAGAAACAAATTTATAAAGAGATTTAAAAAGATAAAAATAAGGATAAAGAAAATAAATTGATTTCATTGTTTTTTCAAAATAGGACATCAGTAGTTATTTAAAGGTTATTGTTCAAATAATTATTCTTTTAGATTTTCAAATTAATCAACGTAAATTCCTAATTAATTTGTTGTCATTTTCACTGTTAATCACTCGTTTGGCAGCCCAAAAACACATAGCTCATGCGCTAAACATAAATTAATAATAAGCAATGGTGACCTTAACAGTCAACATTATTATCCACGATAATTTCAACACAATCCTTGCATGCACCTCCATAAAATAAAATAAAAACATAACAAAATTGAAAGCCCGAAAAACACACATAACAACTTAGCATCCCCTTACCTTGGTTTATTGTAGTTCTTCTTCCTTTCACGACTATAATGCTATGCACCAAACGCTCACGCACAACCCCTTTTATTCAGCCCCAAATATTTTGTCATGCCACTAACTGAAGGAACAACCTTATGCCTTTACCGATACCAAAAGGGAGACAACCTCTACGAACCACAATCCACCACTACGAGTGTGCACGCTCTTCAGAAGAATGTTAGAAGAGGATAACACGAACAAGAATGACCTTGGCAAAAGAGAAGGGAGGTAACGACCAAGGACAATCACTAAGAAGAGGGAATGAAAGGGAGGCAAGGGTTTGCTCACTGAAATTCGATATGGGGACGGAATACCTCAATTTTCATTCTTATTGCATTGAAGAGAGCTTGGTAGAAGAGAGGGAATGTTGCTAAGCAATGAGAATCGCTGAAAAGAAGGAATGGAGGGGAAACAAGGGTTTAGTCACTGAAATTTGATTTGGAAGGGAATTCCCTGATTTTCATTCTTATCTCATCGCGAACATTACCAATGATCTAAGTCTGTCAGTATATCAAGTCACCAAACCATTACAGACAAATATATCTATGGATAAGAGAATCAGTGCAATTCATTGACAATTTCGTTGACAAATTATGTTTAGTGACGAATCAAGGCCGTCAATAAATATCTGTCAATAATTTCAAATATGGTTAAAGAGAAATATTTTTCTTGCCGAAGGGAACATGAGATTTGAAAAAAAAAAAATCTAATAATATAAAGAGATTGTGAAGAAAATAATTTTTAGTCGGTGTGTTCAATTCTATAAAAACACGTTCAAAATAGATTTGAAAATAACTTCCTCTTAAGGATTTACATCTAGATTTGAAACGTGTTGATGGTGAAGTGCCAGGTCACCCACTAATCAAGCACACACCGAAAGAGTGTTATATAGCAAAACGGAAAGTGATGAGAAAAAATTGATTGATTAAATAATGGTTTAATAGTATCTTTTATTCTTTTATTGGTGGACACAATGTGAGATAAGTGACGTGTATTCATAAATGACATGCAAAATATCGTCCCAAAGCAGATACTGACCTTTTTAGCTGTTGAAAAAAGGACTCTTCATATATTTATATATTAAAATAAGCATTAATAGTTATAGTTGAATAAAAAAGTAGCGAAAAATTACTTTTAAAAAATTGATTTGTAATATGTTATTTTATGGGAGTACATAGTTACTTTTGTTTAAGGAGTTTATTTTCTTTTTAAAAAATAATTAAAGATAAAATAGGAATATGATTTTTTACCAGTTTTTTAACATATTTTTATAGATTTTAAAATATAAATATAAAGTTTGTTAATCAAAGAGAAAAAATCACTTTACATATTATTATAAAAAAAGACATTTTTCATTTATTTAAATAAAATATCGTATTCTAATTTTGTTAATGAATAAAATGACTAAAATAAATAACCAAAATAATATTTGAAAGGAAACAAGTAAAAGGGAAAACATTAATATACATAGGTCACAAAGTATATAAAAATAGAAATATTGGGATTGAAAAAATTAATTTGGTTAAAAGTGAAAAATATAACTCTTAAAAATAAAATTGAAGTGAACTTAAAGAATTTTAAAAATGACACATAACAGTTGGAAAATCTTATTTCATTTGTCACACAAGAACAGTATTTTTTGTTTTTTTTTTTCATATAAACTTGCCGTATAATGTATATCTGTATTAAAATGTAGAAAAACATACCACTTTATGAAACAGTTTTATTGAAATAATCATACTCTTATTTTGATTAAAATGAATAAAGCGATAAATTGGAGAAAAAAGTATTTTCAGATGATTAAAGCCGAAATAATTGAGATTAAAGTAGTATCTTACAAATAAAAAGAGTTTTGATATAAAAGAATAATAATGAAAGTCATTTTAAAACAAATAAAAAAATGTTTGATTATTTTTTTGTTTTATGATTTATTTATTTTATTTTGTTTAATTCTTCTATTAATAAAATGTTCGAGTTTCTTAAATATAAAAGTATCAAATAAAGATTAATTAAAAAATAAATTGAAGAGATTTACGGTTCCGAAATTCAAAAGATTACTTTTGGATATAACCACAATGAATTTAATAGTGTATGTTTTATTCGACCTCAAGAATATGTTCATATTATCTTCGGGCCTACATAATAGTGGTTAGTGACACGGATACCTCTCTTGTATTCCTATAAATTAATTGAGTTTGGGTTCTTGAGTGTTCAAAGCAAAAATCATCTTCAATTTAATATAATAGAAAACGAAGCATGTCTATGGTACCATCATCATCACTTCCTGTTTTCCCCCACGATGCCAAACCCAACAACTCAAACTTCACTCGACAAATTGCAGCTTTTCATCCTTCCATTTGGGGGGATTATTTCCTTTCCTATGATTCTACTTTTCATGTAAGTGCACACAACAATTCATGTCTAATCTTTATGATTATTTACTTTATGTATTTCACTTTTTCCAAAATCAACACAATTTTCTCACGCTGGAGTTTTCATAACCACACGCAGGAAGATGACAGCGACATCCAACAAGTTACAAAATTAAAAGAATATGTGAGGAAGATTATTGTCTCTCCTGTTTTTAAGGATATCCTCTTTAAATTAAACATCATCAACTCAGTCCAACGTTTGGGTGTTTCTTATCATTTTGAACATGAAATTGATGAGGCATTGCATCAAATTTATGAGATTTCAACAAAGGAGAACAATATAATAAGTTACAATGATGATCTTCATCATCTCGCTTTACTCTTCCGGTTGCTTAGACAGCAAGGATATCGTATTTCGTCGGGTATATGACTTTGCCACTATTACACCAAATTTACACTTTAACAATCTAATATTTGTCGTAACTCACCATGTTTATCTTCTATCCTCATTTGTGTTCACTCTTTTCATTACCTCACTGTCACCTCGTTTTGGTCTAGAGCTGTCATATAGCTAGTGAAGTTTAAGAAAAAATATGTCCTAACCATTTTGTATAAAAAGGAAAATAAACATGTACATGATTTGAAAACTATAAAAAATGAAAAGATATACGAAGCATACTTTTTTCCTTTTTTATAAATTCGTATAAAACGTTTATTCAAAAAGACCCTAAACGGTTTCGGAATAGATTTTCCTGTTGTATAGCATGAAGAATATATTTAAATACACATATATCTTGAAATTTAACAAGTTGTTTACTTGGAAGACAGATGTATTTTGGCAATTCAAGGACAAAGCAGGAAAGTTTAAGGAAAGCATTGTGAATGACGTAGAAGGAATGCTGAGCTTGTATGAAGCATCCCAATTAAGATTCCATGGAGAAGAGATACTGGAAGAGGCATACAGTTTCACTCTCATTGAGTTAACCAAGTCATTAACTACCAAATTAAGCCCTTTTCTTTCTGGGTTAGTGCACCATAGCATAGGACAAGCACTTCGCAAGGGAATGCCTAGGTTGGAGGTAAGATCTTATATATCTTTCTACCAACAAGATCCCTCACATAATCAATGTTTGTTAACCTTTGCAAAACTAGACTTTAATATGTTGCAGAAGCTTCATCAAAAAGAAGTCACCAATGGGACCAAGTAATTTTTTCCTCCAAAAGTTACATTTTATTATTAAATGAAAAGTAAATAAATAATATCTTGTAGAAATTAATTTGGGATTTTCTTGTTCAGGTGGTGGGTTAAGGATTTGAATGTCTCGACCAATTTTCCGTTTGTACGAGATAGGATTGTAGAAGGTTGCTTTTGGATTGTTGGAGTCTATTATGAGCCGCAGTATTGCCTTGCTAGAAGAATACTGAGAAAAGTACTAGCCATATCATCCATCATTGATGACGTGTATGATGCCTATGGAACCATTGATGAACTGGAGATATTTACCGATGCAATAGAAAGGTCTTTTTAATCTTATATTCTTCAATTTAGCATCTTTTTTATCTTATTTAAATAAATATAAAGTAAACTTTCCAATGATTAGCAGGTGGGATATCTCCTCATTAGTTGATCTCCCAGAATATATGAGATTATGTTACAAGGAACTTTTGGATATTTTTGAAGAAACAGAGCAGCAGTTGAGAAAGCGGGGAAAAGAAAACTTCGTCAAGTATGCACAAAAAGAAGTACGATTAACTTTTTATTTATTTATTTATTTATTTATCGTCGTTACTTTTAGAAGTTTTTCTTTTAATTGGAAATATCAAAATTAAGTAAAATTGCATATTAGATACCTTATATATATATATATATATATATATATATATATATATATATATCATAATATTCTAATTAGTAGATTTAAATGGTTAAGAGAATTAAAAATTAAAAAATAGCCTTTCGTTATCTACAATTAGGTCCATATATAATAGTAAAATAAAATGTAGTTTGAAATTTCATATTAAGTAGAAAAGAATAAAAAAGTTATATATAAGACCCTTTACCAATTATTTTAAAGATTTTATTGTTAAATATGGTGTCATAATCTTTTATATAAATTTACTTACTTTTATTCATTTCTACTAAATTTTTATAGTATATTTCCTCCCAAAGATTCCAATTCTAATATCATGTTTTGAAAATTAGACAATGCACTTTTTTTGTTAATTTCAACAAATCCATTAATTTTTTTTTCCATTAAAAATTGATATCACGTCTTATGATAAAGTCTTTAATGCAAATGTTAATTTTCGTTTGCTCTTTAGACCAATAATTTAACAGTCAGTGACCTTTAAACTAAGTATGATTTATTGCATAAATTTTAAAGGTCTGTGATATGAATGTATTATACGACGTATGAACTTGTTTAAAAGTCTTTATAAGTCTTTAAAAGGTTATTGGATTTTGGCCAAATAGGTCCATTGGTAATTACTTTTTTCTTTTATCATCGTATGTAAGATACACATTCCGTATAAATAAGCATATAATATAACATAATAAATTATTTATTTGAAAATTTATCTTAATGAAGTTCCTAAAATGAATGGATTTTATGTTTCAATAATTCATTTTTTTTTTCCTGTAAGTCAAGTCATAATACGATTTTTATGCATAATAACAATTTTAGTATATACTAGTATTTGTACTAAGAAAAAAAATATTTATATGTATTTGAGTAGGTGGATATGTTGAGTTTATAAGATTTTTTATAATGGTTTACGGACGAACTCTTTAACTAAATAAACTTGTATAAAACTTAAACCTTATCTTTTATCCATGTAGAGCACACAGATATCCTTATTGGGTAACCTAATACTATATGATACCCAATATAGCAAAAGAGATTCTTGTAACAAACAAAAAGAACCAAACAATGTGGTCATATATAATGTATTTTTAATGACAGATGAAAAGACTAGTCCAGGCATACCTTATTGAGGCAAGGTGGTTTAATTCCAACCACACACCAACTGTAGAGGAGTACATGGAGATTGCAACTATCTCATGTGGTTATGCTATGTTGACAACTGTATCTTTCTTGGGCATGGAAGACACGACAGAGGAGGTCCTCATATGGGCAACGAGTCACCCAAAAATTATTGAAGCTGCTTCAATTATTTGTAGGCTCATGGATGACATTGTTGGAAGTGAGGTATATCTTAGACTACCCTTATTCTTTTCAACACGTGCATTCACTAAAAATTGGAATAGAGAAAGTTAAACATTTTTATTGAAAACCACCCCTAATCATAACAAGTTTGTCTAAAGATGTAATAAGATTGTTCTCATTCTTATGCTCAATGCTGCTAGCTTTATATATGGAACGCAAACACATTTCGTTTTTAAACACACAAAGATGGAAAACCTATAATTGTAGAAAGGTAGGAGAACAAGATTAAATAGTGTTTTTTATTAAATATGTATTGGACCCAGATTAGTTATCAGATTTTGTTTACATTCTTTGATTCTAATAATTTATTTTATTTCAATTTTGGTCTTTGAAAAAAGTTCATATAGCATTTTAAATAATGAACCAGAGTGGTTTAGATAAGAATATTAGGAGAAAAGCCATTATTAGGAACGGAAAGCGAAGAAAAATTATTCGAGACTAAAAAATTTAGACGATTGTCAACAATAAAAATCATGTTTTAAGTCAAATTTCTTTTATATTTAGTTATTGGGATTTAGGTTAAATTTGTTATTTGATATGTATGTAGTTTGAGCATGAAAGAGGGCACGTTGTGTCAAGCGTAGATTGCTACATGAAGCAATATAATACTTCAAGGAAAAATGCGATTAAAGAACTGCATAAGTTGGTGGAGAGTGGTTGGAAGGATATTAATGAGGAATGCCTTAATCCTACTCAAGTACCAATGAAGTTTCTCATGCGTGTTCTCAACCTTGCACGAATAATGGACGTCCTTTACAAAGAACAAGATAATTATACACATTTAGGAGGAATAATGAAGGATTATATCAAAGCTTTACTAGTTAATAAGGTGCCCTTGCAAATAAGCTAAAGGCTTATTTCTTTCATGTATTATTGATCTATTTCTTGAATTTCTATAATATATTATGATGAATTATCCTTGGCTTAATAATTATCTTTTTAAAAAGCATCAATTAAAAATAATTAATCTAAAAGAAGAGTAAAATAGATTCTATCATCACTCTATATAAACATTAAACAACTTGCTTTGATAGGTAACATAAAAAAAAATAATAATTAACCAAACTATTCTCCAAAAACACATATTACTTCCTTCTTCAATTGTGTATGTTCCTGTTCCTGTCTGTCACATGCTATACTGACACACGGAATTTATAAGAGGTAATGGATTAAATTGAGAATATATATCATTGAGTCCACATAATTAAGACACGGAAAATGATACTCGAACAACGTTTTTTGACAACATTTCGACACAGGACACGTGTCAGCGTTTGAGTGGTTGAGGTTTTTGCAGGAAAAAGCTGCTGCGTCTGAGAAAGTCTGATAGAAATCTGCTTCAACGCTGACGTGGCGAGGACGGGCACGGGCAGTCTGGGTTGCGCGTTTCAAAAATTGAAATGAAAAGGGAGCGGTAGGGGTTTTTGTTTGGCGTTTGAAATTTGAATTTCATTTTTGAACAATTTTAGAGAGAAGTGAAGGTTGAGAGAGAGTCTAACCTAGAGAGAGCCCGAGAGAGTTGGAGTAAGGGAGTTCGAGAGAGAGAACGACGGACTGGTTGCCGGAGTGCGCCGTTGAAGGTCGAAGGCCGTGTCGGAGAGATCGAAACCCTCCAGCCCGTTCCGTTTGACGGCGCCGCAGCTCCGACGTCGACCGCTCGACGCGAAGACGGGATCGTGTTTGGTCCGTTCCGGCCCAGCGACTTAGGGAGGCGTTGAAGGTGTCGCTTCGTCCCAGGTGGTTCCGTCCCTGTCCCGGAGTGCCGCCGGAGTGCCGCGGGAGATTCGCCGGAGTTTGGGATGTTCGGAGGACCAAAAAGAGGGGTTTTCCGGGTTGTCAGTCCCACCCACACCTTAGGCAATCGGCTCTGTTCCAACCGCCACGCGTGGTCTTCACTCAAGGTTGGTTTCTTTTTTGATTTGTCAGTGCAATGAATGTTGAATACATGGATGATGTTGTATCTGGATTTGATTTGCTTATGTATGAAACGTCTCCCAAGTGGATGTTGTTCTGTTCCCAATTTTTATACAACTTCTTTGCTTAATCTTACATTGTTCTGTTGTTAATAAAATGTTAAGAATTGTTCCCAAATTACTTAGAAGTAGCTGAAATGAGGGAAAACAAACAAGCCACACCAAAATGAGAGTGATGGACGTAGTTGGCCTTGGTGTGCAAAAACTGGCACCCAGGTACCCACTTATTTCAGTTTTTGTGTTGGTGTAGTGTTATTATACATTGAATTCTGTGTTATTTTGATTTGGGGATTACTGTCATGTTGGTCACCTCCTGTCTAGTTCAAATATCTGGCATTTCTTAAAGAGAGTTTAAATTAAATTCATTGTGCTTGAATATGAATACTATGTATTAAGTTTCCGTTTTCTGTTCATTCACACCCCATCCGTCTAGCAGTTCCAGCAGCACGCCCATGAGAAGCTTGGGAGCTGCAACGTTGGAAGCATTCACGTCCAGCTGCATCAAACAGCAGCAACGACAACACACACCGTCTTCAAGTCCAGCCGAATTGGATGCACATGTTGAGATGGGAGAGAAGTGGAAAGCTGACACAGACCTTGTTTATTCCAGCATGGGCAGCGATGGTGTGCAGAACATGCAGAAGTGTAAACAAAATGGAGGGCCCCACATGGCTTTATCTGACAGAGAAGCAAAAGAGTGATGGAAGAAATTCATTAAAGGTTGCTAATGGGAGACAACAGCATGGCAACCTGGCTGGAAACGCACGAGGCAGCACCAGAACGAGACTTGAGAATTTGGCTTTGTGTATTGTAATGAATTTTAATTTGAATGAACAATGTCATTTAATTTCCTGTTACTGAATTGTCAATTTTATTATACTGATGCGATTAAATTTCTTCTGAAATCTGATCTGTGTTGTTGTGTGTCTGCCATTTAATTTATACTGTTGTTGATTGTTTGAAATTTAATTTTTACGTTTGTTTGTACTGATAGCTTTATTGTGCGAGTTTACTGTTCCTGCAATTGCGTTTCTGCTGGTTTTGAATTCTGCACGTTTACTGTTTCTGCCTGTCAAACCGTTCGGTCTTTAACGTCACTGTTAGAGTCGTTCGTCCATCTTTCATCTGATTTTTACTTCCTCTGTGACGTTCGGCTTGTCTCTGTGTTCATGCTTGTTGTTTATCGACCGTTCGTTCTTCATCTTCATACCGTTCGGTCTGTTAGAGATCGAATGGCTCCTTCATTTATACTTACATCTACCGTTCGAGCCTCCTCTGTGCGCGCTGGACGAGCGTCCCTTCTGGGCGACAAGCGTCTTGACGAGCGTCCTCAGTCAGCGTTGTCCGCTAGCTGGGCGAGCGATCTCCGCTCTCTGGACGAGCGTCCAATTACTGGACGAGCGTCCAGTTACTGGACGAGCGTCCACTTGCTGGACGAGCGTCCACTTGCTGGACGAGCCTCCTGTGCGCGCTGGACGAGCGTCCTCTGCGCGCTGGACGAGCGTCCCCTCTGGGCGCCAAACGTCTGTGCGAGCGTTCTCCGCTAGCTGGGCGAGCGATCTCCGCTCTCTGGACGAGCGTCCAATTACTGGACGAGCGTCCCCTTGCTGGACGAGCGTCCACTTGCTGGACGAGCGTCCACTTGCTGGACGAGCGTCCTCTGCGCAGCCTCCTCTGCGCGCTGGACGAGCGTCCCCTCTGGGCGACAAGCGTCTGGGCGAGCGTTCTCCGCTAGCTGGGCGAGCGATCTCCGCTCTCTGGACGAGCGTCCACTTTCTGGACGAGCGTCCACATTCTGGACGAGCGTCCTCTCCGCGCTGGACGAGCCTTCTCTGAGTGCTGGCCGAGCGTCCTCTGCGCTGCGCGCTGGACGAGCGTCCTGGCTTGCTGTTGGATGGGCGTTCTCTTCTCGATGCTGACAGCCAAATGATGCGCTCCTAACGTCCTAACGGCTCACAGTTGAGGACGAACGGTCACAGCAACAGTCAAAAATAAACTTAGACAACATAGTTTGTAGAATACTATTTGGACGACTACTATTCACTGGGCACTTTAAGGAACGAACGTTACAACAGAACAAACGCCATTTACGAGCCGAACTCTATTTGGCCGAACGTCCCAAAATGCTTTGGACGCATACTACTGGACGAACGCTATCTGGGCGAGCGCTATCTGGACGAACGTCACTTTCCGAGCCGAACACTATTTTGGCGTACGTCATTTCCGAACGCCAGGAGGAACACAATTTGACCGAACGTCACAAAATTGATATGGACGAACGCTACTGGACGAACGCTCAACACCAGGCCGAACACTTCTCTGGACGATCGCTACGGGACGAACGCTACGGACGAACGCTCAACAACAGGCCGAAACACTTCTCTGACGAACGTCATAACTCGCTAATAATGCCGAACGTTATACCATTTGGAAGGACGAACGCTACACTCATAGGAAAGGACGAACGCTACACTCATAGGAAAGGAGGAACGTTACACTCATAGGAAAGGACGAACGCTACACTCATAGGAAAGGACGAACGCTACACTTTAAGGACGAACGCACATGCAGTCAAAAGCCGTACGTTCATAGACGATTACAATCGAAACAAGATATATAAGCACCGTCTGGAACGAACGTACATAGATAACGAAACTCAATAGGTAAACAGTGTTTGGGACGAACGCACATACAGTCAATATTGAGAAACCGAACGCCCACCATTTCTCTTACATCAAAACCGAACGTTTAAAAGGCTGAGGTGGAGTACTGTTTGGACGAGCGCTAACACACACGAAACCGAACGTCTAATATTACTATTTCTCAAAAGACCGAACGCTCTTAGCGAATGGGACGAACGTCCCATTTTCACTCCAAAATTTTGAACGAACGCGCGAATCTGCAGAATTCTGCAGATTTCGCAGGTTTTCCAGAAATCGAGAAAATCCCAACTTTCAAAATGACATTGATTTTTTAATGAATTTTTTTTAACACTTATTGGACATGCAAATGATCTTCAACCATTGATTATGTCATTTATTGAACATTTCTTTGATGATTTGTAACAAAAAATATGTACATTCAAACCTAATCATCACAATTTCAAAGAGTGATAAGAAATCCATAAATGACATTCGTACTATCCATTTTGTAACAACCCTAAATGTTGCAACACTTCATTCCTCCACACAATATGACGTCCGATGAAGATTGACTAACTGTATTATTTTCATCTATAGATGGCTTACTGTTATCATCCTCGTCAGCAAACATATCATAATCACCTTCACCAGTGCTAGAGGCTTCTCCACTAGCCAAATGTTGATTTGATGGGCCTTCTTTTGCCCGGGCTAACTTCTCATATCCTTCTGAAAAGGGGAGAATGTAGAAGGCATAAGCATTAAGCAGTTAATACCACGAAACAGGCACCCTTCACTCCTTCTCATAAACCTAAATATCGACAACATCATAGAAAGAAGAAAGAAGAGCCAAGGAAAAATTGACAATTAATAACCTGCCCCAAAATCCAACACTTAACTAATATGGAGGCCCAAAGATAGTTTCTCCAAACACTAAGAATGAACAAACACCATGTATGATATTGATAATAGAACAATAAGTTCTATCTTGCATCATGACCATAATAACAACATAAGTTGAACAGTATTATAATAGTAAAACCAAGTAGTTAAATCAAATAAATTATAAAATCAAACAGCATATTACATCATGTTGTTAACAATGTAAACATAATGAAACAACAAAACATAATATAAGTAGAATAAAGCATAGTGTATAACACTAACCCGCTTCACGATCAAAAACCTCTCGCTTTTCATGATAAACATCTGCGAAAAAGGTCAAGGAGCCAAAGTTAAGCATAATGTAGGCATAGCAACTAAAGAAACAGTGAATCAAAACAAGCCGCATGACATAGAGTCTCATCAGCCTATCTAAATGATTACATGTTTACACAATGCATAATATCTACAAAGCCCGGAGGGATTAACTCAACTGTATTCACCATTCTCCATCAGCTTCATAGCATCCTCAGTTAGCTGGTCAAATACAACCTTAGTCTCAGCAGACATTTTTTCCTTTCTGTCACTGTTACCTTTTAGCCTTCTCAAGGCTTGCAAAACCTATTGGAAGAATATCGGTTAATACTGCCCAACTAATGAACCTCAAAAAACTCTTAACGAAGTAGATATATGATATATAATTCCAGCCTAGTCAAGTATAAAGATTTACAAGATATAAAGAGAACATGTAAATGAACATGATATAAAATTAATAATTGCAGTTAGATACAAGCCAAATATAACTTTAAACATTGTTTCTTATATTTTTATCTTTATGAACACCATTAATCCTTTATTTTGAAAAAATGGCAATTAACAGGCTTTCTCTGATAACGGTTTAGGGTTGCCATACTCAACTCAAGTTAAAAGTAAATTTGCATACGCAACTATGGAGTCAACAGCAGATTCGGGTTCTCTTATTTTCTGTATTTATTTGTTCCAACTTGAAAAGCACAATGTCAAAATTACACATTCCTTACACGTTCAGATTTGAGAGTAAAATATTTTTAACTGGATAATATTTTTTAAGAATATGAACTACCCTTAGCAAGAAATTCCACAACTCCTTGGCCACATAAAAATCCAATGATTGCCTAAACAAATGGATGATCTACAACTACTCTGGAGTGAATTGGAAAATAAATATTGTATTTTACAATGATACTTCAGTAGAACAAAGAAATAAAAAATCAGAAAATTAAGAATGATAAAATACATACATACCGTTTCCCCAAGTTCAAGAACATTTGCAATCCGCCTCTTCATGACGGCAATATCTTTAGAAGAAAGGTCCGGCGGCACTCCGGGACAGGGACGGAAGCAGCTGGGACGAAGCGACACCTTCAACGCCTCCCTAAGTCGCTGGGCCGGAACGGACGGAACACGATGCCGTGTTCGCTTCGACCGGTCGACGTCGGACCCGCGGCGCCCCTGAAACGGAACGGGCTGGAGGCGTTCGATCTCTCCGACACGGCCTTCGACAGTGAACGGCGGCACTCCGGCAAGCACTCCGTCTCTCTCTCGCTCGTGAACCCTTTCTCCAACTCTCTCGTCTCTCTGTCTAGGTCACAGCATCCGTCCCCAATGTTCGCGCGGCTTCTCTCTACGAAGTTCGAAAATGAATTTCAAATTTGAAACGCAACTTTTACTCTGCCCGTGCCCGTCCCTCGCCACGTCACAATTGAAGCAGTTTTTCTCAGATTTCACCAGCTTTTTCCCTCAAAACGTGGACCGCTCATATGCTGACACGTGTGCTGTGTCGAAATGTTGTCAAAATTTGTTGTCTAAGTATCATTTTCCTTATCAGAATACTTCATATTCAATAAAAATACTATCAACATAAATCAATATAAATAATAGAAATTTCTATAACATTTCGTGTCAACATTTTAAATGTAAATATTTTCCACAACATAAAATCAATATAAAAAACAAAAAAATAAAGTAAATTGGAAGTATATCCTAATGCAAAATCCTACATATCTAAACATACATGTATCATCTTTAGCACGAATGATTAGAACATAAAGTTTGATATGAGGTCAATGATAAATTTTGTGAATTAATTCATGTTTAAACCAATGGTTGCAAAGTATTTGGATGGTGGGCAAGAATGTGCTTTCACAGTAAGACAAAATTCCAACCTTTATAATTTAATTTGCACAATGCCTTCCTTTAAGTTTATTTTAAATTAAAAAATATCGTTGCCTTTATAATTCAATCATTATACACCCAAAAATAAAGATATAAAAAAGACAATGTAAAATTTTAAAAATAAAATAATAAATTGAAATAAAAAGGAGGCAAAAGGTAGTTAAACATGATTAAAAAATAATACAACAAATATTAACATCTTTAAAAGTTATGTTCCTATTCCCTCTTTATTTTCAGTCTCATTGTTCATTTTCTCACTAAAGCTTTTGCATTAATTTTGTGAAAGAAAGTTGTCTTTTCTATGTGTATCTAACAAAGTAGCAACAAGCGTAAATTTTCCGTTTTGTTTCATTTTAAGCGGAAAGGGAGAATAAAAAAATAAAACTAAAATATATAAAGAGAAAGGAGAAATAGTGTTTTCTTTTTTTAAAATATATATATCTATACTTAAATTATGTTTTGTAGTTTTTAAAAATAAATTGAAAATTAAAATCCGTTTAATATACTTTTTGTAACATCTTAAAATATAGCATAGATACTGTATATAAGAGTTATCACAGTTATGATATGTATAACCGTTATCCAACTAGATCATAAAGTTTCAACATTATAGTTATCCAAAATAACTATAGAAATTTAAACTTTATATACACAAAAGCTCATATACCAAAACTATATACAATCTACTACTCTGATGAAACTACTCTGCAACATCTTCGATATCCAACGCCTGCTCTAAGGAAACCTCATCTCTCTCTCCTCACACCCACAGGATGATCATTGCAAAAGAAAGAACACAACATATACAAAGCACAATCACAAACAGAAGGGTAAGCTAGAAGTTAAAACAATTAATGATACATTCATTTAATCAAACATTCATCTAAAAAGCATGCATACATATCATAACGACTAAACTTTATTCTTGATAGACCATTGACTTGACAATACGAATTAGTATGAATATGTAGCTATGGAAGATCATGTACTGGTTGTGGTGGAACAATTGGCCCACCCCAAGCTACCACAACAGGTTAGTCTGTTATAACTCACCTTAGGCCAAGGAAAAGCCCCTAGGCTAGGACCTCCTGCTATTCTCACGACATGCCTCACCTCTCTCTACCTGAGAATGAGTGACTATTAGAATGTCAGGATGAACTCCAAGACTAAGCTTCTCATATTCATACTTGTAACTTTAACACAAACCACTGAGATATTCCTCCTTGGAATTCTCTTCCACATCATTTAGGATCATAAACCTTACTTTGATAATTACATAGCACTCGTTCAATATCATACATCAATTACAACCAAGTCAAATTCAGAAATTCAATCTCATAATAACTAGGCACAGTCCCTCAGCGCACACCCTTGCTGAGTGAATCAAGATGTTTCTCGCACAGTGACACCAACTCGCTGTGCGAATAAACTTCCAGTGGTACCAGACCTCAACCACTCGCGTAGCGCCCCAATTCGCTATGCGAAGGTCTAGACAGTGATCCAGACCCACCAAGAACTCGTAGAGTGCACCCCCTCGCTATTCGAATAAACTTGGCAATTACTCCATACCCCTACCAGGCACTAAGAGAAGTAATTCGTTGTGCGAATCATCAGACATAGAGTAAAACCTCTCAAACCATTCGCACAACGCACCTTCTCGCTGTGTGAATTACTCAAGCAGAGAGCAAACCCCAAAAGCATTCGCACAATGTACCTACCCGCTGTGTGAATGACTCAGATAAAGAGCACTCACCATGACCACTCGTTGTGAGAATCTATTCGCTCAGCGAGTCTGCATAATCTACAACACGAAATTCTGCAGAATTATGCAACTCAAACCCCATTTACCAATTCCAACTATTTTTTTCAACTTCTTATCATCCTAATTTGTGTTATACACGTAATTTGACTTGCCTAGACATCTCTAAACCTTTCTACCATCATTTTATAGTGATTATGGATCAATTCCTACTTCAAAACACTAAATTTCTCAACCTAATGACCCAAATCATGTTCTACCACTTTTTCACAGTTTTGAGCAATTTAGGGACTCGAGCAAGTCCCATTTGACTTACCATATGCTATCACAGACCAATTGTACCTCTAACCTCTAACCTCTAATTCTCATTTTCACTACCCCACTTCCTCAAAATAACTTAAAACAAGTATAAACTTCAATTTTTCCGATTAAACACTTTCATAACATATTTCTAACACTCCACACAACTAACAAAGATTAAACATCATTTAGTTTTAGCTCAATATCACAATTCATCACATTCAATCATATTCAAGTGGCACACATGGAAACTCATTCAAAAACTTAAATTTACTATCAATCAATACAAGAAGCTTAGAATTAACATATGTACTTACTAAATCACTAAATTAACAATAATAATCCAGCTTCCCTTACCTTTATGAAGTTGCCCAACTTTAGAAATACACTGACAGTTGCTTGCACCGCAAGGAATTTCTATGAAAACCTACAATTTACCAATCAGTGATATGAAATGGCTCTTAGAACCTAGATTGAGTTAGGGAGAAACTATTAGACACATGCAAACAGAAACATTGCATGATCATAGTCCATAAATGTACGAAAGAAGAGGGAAAACGAATTTCGGTTCAAAACACAAATTTGATCGATATATATTGTAGCTCTCGACGTCAAGATCGTCTAGGCACCTCCTGATCACCAAACAGAGTATTAAATGAGAGAAAGGGAAGGAAACAGTGTTTTAGAGATGGAATGTATTTAAATAATGAACCAAGCTTTAGAATTTGGGTGTTACTCCCTGCACCACTACAAAATGCTTCCTCCACCTCTCCATCTCTTTTTTACCCTTTAATAATATTTAAATGAATGTGAATTGAACAAATGTGAATATGCGTTGTATCCTTAAACGGATATCAACATTCGTTGAAGGACAAACGAATATCAACATCCGTTCAAGGATGTTGAAATCCGTTTAAGAAAATCGTTATTCCGTTTATTATTCAAATTGGTCCAATATAAGAAATGTTTAATTTCCTATGGCTCGGTAATAGTAATAACTAATCGCAATTTTATTACTATTAATTAACAAATATAAACCTTACCGGAGAGTGTTTGCGAATTGGCAACAACTTCGACTGAGGAGTTGCGAAAATAAAGCGAAGATAGGAAAAGTGTTGCAAAGGATGTGGTGTGTGTTTATTTAATCATGGAATCCGTGGTGATAGAAATCGTCGAATGTTATTTGTGTTGCAATGAAGGAGGACTCGGAGAACAATAAAGAAAAATATGCGAGGATTTGGGGAGCTTTACTCTTCAGCTTAATTGGCGCCTCCTTCACTACCTTAGTAGTGATTCTTTTTCTTCAATTTGTTTTTTTCAATCGATCTTAGGTTTTGCTCGAGAGGATTACAGATACGAATTTTTTATTTAATTTAGCTTTTGAATATTAGAATTGCTTTCAAATTTGTAGGTTGGTCCGCTGCGGAGGAGTGTTGATTGGTGCTATGTTCAGGTATGGAGAGTGAATTAAAAATTGTTATGAGCTAAACGCATAGAAATCTGTTAGAGCGGTCCTATTACTAATTGACGGTTTTACTTTTTTGTATGACGGAAGTGAGAGTTGGGTGAGAACAAACGAATTTGAAAAAGTGAGAGTTGGGAGTAGGCTACGCGAGAGAGTGAAAATGAAATAAAGATCTAGGATTTCAGAAAAAAATAAATAAATATGATTAAAGTAAACATGGATATTTTTATAATTAAAAAAATTTGGAAAGATTTGGAGAGGTACAGGGAGAATTGGTGGTGGTGGAGAAAACAACACCCCTGCTGAGAAAACAACACCCTTCTAAGAAACCAGCCTCAATCAAATCACATGCCTAACAAAAACCGAATCAAGATAAAATCATAAAACTAAAAAAATAAAATAAAGAAAATCTAAGTTTAGTGTTTGTTTATAAAGAATATTATTGCCTTACTTACGTATCTTTTATTTATATTTAAGTATTTAGATTAATTAAAAATAAAGTTAAATTATAATATATATAAATATAAATTTTATTTTATAAGTTAACTTTGTAAGATTGTATTACATTTAAAATATATTATCTTAAAATGATAAAAAAATAATAATCTTGTGATGAATTTCTCTCATAATTTTTTAACCTTCAACAAACAAAGTTGTAATTTATTAACTCATCTAACAATATTAAAAGAAAATTAATGTAAGATGCTTTTACATCATCTTTCTACTTAAGTGGTGCCATAAGTCATGCCCTAATTTCTTAGCTTCATTAACTCAAAATATTCAGAATAGGTTTATTTCTGCTTCAATTCATTTATGCTACATTGAGAATACTTTATTTCATAATATATATATATATATATATATATATATATATATATATATATATATATATATATATATATATATATATATAAAATTTCACATTTAAAAAGTGTAAAGCAACTAAGTTTTGAAAAGAAAAGTTAAACATCCAAAGTTTTAAAATAGAGGGTGTAAATATTAGTTTGGTGACTTAAATGTGTTTTATTTTCGTAAATTATTATAACCAATTATGTTTCATAATTATAAACCATTTAATTCATGTAATGATGTAAAATATTATTTCAATACATGAAATGTTTCTTATGTAACAAATGAAAATATATAACTTTTATATGTAATTTATTGAAAAGTATATTTTACAAAAATAAAATATTTTATAATTTATTTAAAACGAAAACACATTTTTTCATAAAAATATATAAAACCATGTTGAAAATCTCTCATTATATAATATATATTGTTTTTCTTCCATCGATAGAGAGAAATAGGATTTTTATCCATACTTTAAGGTAACAATTTACGAGCAACAAAATTATAATTGTATATGACAATAAACTACCATCAGTTAAAACATTCTTTCTATGAAATAGGATTTTTTTAGGCGCCATTGATGAGAGTCATGTACAGGTAAATGTTCCAAGATTGGAAGCAGTAAGATATACAGGTAGGAAAGATTAACCCACCCATAATGTATTTGCATATTGTGATTTTAACACGAAGTTCACATATGTATTAGTTGGATGTAATAAGGGAACAACTTACTTTTTCAAGAATATTGAAGGATGCACTGGTTACAGAGATCCATTGATCATTCCAGTAGGTAAATGATTTATGTTACTTAATATCATCACTGGTTACACAAGATTTGAAAAATTATGTAGGAAAGTATTCTCTTGAAGATGTGGAAATTATATTGAAATGAAACATAATTACACCATATAGAGGTGTTAGATACTAGTTGAAAGAGTACAATAATAGAGAGGTCCTCAAAATCAATAGGAATTGTTTAATCATCATCATTCATCATTGACAAATGTGATAAAGAGGAGATTTGATGTGTTAAGAAAATGATTTGTCATTATAGTGAATGAAATAAAACCTCATTATTCTTTCGGTACAATGACAAAAATAGTGTTGACATGTTACATTCTTTACAACTTCCTACGAGAGGTAGACATGGTCAATTGTTAGTTGAAGAAGTTGATCGGAAGTCGATGAAAGAAGATGAAGTGAGTTAACTAATCAAGTTCGTGAAGTTAACTATAGACATGGTTGTAACATTATGAAATAACAAATCAATATGGAGAGATTATGAAAACAATTGATGTGTTTGAAAACTTCATTTAGTGTTGGAACTATATGAACATTAAGTATTTATTATGATAACTTGATTTGGTTTCCCATGGTTATATGTTTGTTTTCTTTATATCATTGCGTGAGTTTCTTTCTAGTAGGTGATCATGAATAGGGGAAAGGGTATTGCACTAGACTCATTTTCTGGCCTTCGTGAATTCACTAAATCCACGAAGGATATGAACCTTTGATTATTGTCAACTATGGTAGACAAAGCTAGATTGGGTAATGGGGTGGATGACAATTGGATGTCGCTAGCATACAATAACATTCTCGACCACCTACACTAATCTAATTTAGTTGGGTTAAACAAAAATAATTTAAAAAATAGACAAAAGGTGTAGAAGGATAAATGACAGAAGATTCATGACATATTTAACAGATTAAGTGGATTATCTTGGAGTGACTCAACTAAGCATTTTTATGTTGAAGATGAGCATGATAATGATAAAGCCATAGAGACTTTGCATGACAGTTTCCCTTTTGAAACGAGTAAGTTTTATCTATCCAAGTATTGTTTCTTATTTGAAGTATTAAATAAATTATGGTCTTCGTGCCTAGCTATATGAAATGGAAAGATTCATGGAAAAGTTTTGCCAGTGTTGAAAATATTTCTTGCCATGGCTCAATTTTTGTTGAAGGTTGGCTATACTTTTGGCACATATGTTGTTTCTGATTTGCCCATTACCGTTTTGGATCATTAGTTGAGATATTGGGAAATGTCTTCTTGTTTCTAATTTGCTGCTCCATTGTAAAAACAAATGTGTTTGTACCTTTTTTAAAGGACATCAGTTGATTTGTAAATAAGGGATTCTAAATTTATGTTAATTGCAGGTCCGGTAGTGCTTGTGATTAGTTCATTAAGGTTATGCGTGTGCGCATGTATGCCATGACCTTTGTTCCTTCTTCAGTGTCTTTTATGGTTGTTATAGAAATTGAGAAGTACAATTAATGTTATCATTAGTATTAAAATCATTATCTGATTTCATATTATACCATTTACCCCTCTAATTAAATAAATAAATTTCTCCATCTCTTATTATTCGTCTTTTGTGGCAATTTCATGATAAATGTGTAAAATAATTAAAGATTATATTTTATAATTTTCAAAATATAGTAATTAATATTGTCTTGAACTTTTAAAATTATAAATAGGTTTAATCATTCACGAAGTCCCTATTTTCGCGTGAAATCTCAATTTAGTCCATTTGTTTATGGAAATCTCAATTTGGTCCCAAATTTATGAAAATTGCAACAATTGGATCATTTCCGTTAAATTTTCTGCAACGGCGTTAATGTGTGTTTGACGTGGCACGCTGTAGTCAGTTTCTTAACTGACGTGGCTGACTAAAGGAGGGGCAGGTCAAGCACGTGAATGATTAAACCTTTTTGCGTTATACCACTCTCGCCGTTATACCACTCTTTGCAAACCAAAGAAACCGAGCTTTTGTCCTTTCGAGATTTTAACATCCCTATAATTCTTTCCAATACCTCATAAGGAAAAGTGGAGTTTGATTTTGGATTATCCCTCTTTCTCCAACACTCCATCTTCAACTCAAGAATAGAAAGACAAGAAAAGAGCCAAATTTTTCGACACCGTGTGGATCAACAATGAGATTTTTAAGCAGCCACCTTGTCAAATTATGGTAAAGCAACCATGAAAAAGGAAGACTCAAACAAAGTGAACTTAAGGAGCAGAAAAAGAAACGGGTACAAGGAAAAGGATTTGCAGAGAGCAGCAAATTGTCAATGACAATAAATAATACCCAAAAAGAAAGTGTACAAGAGTGAAAGAAAAGAAAGAAATTTGCTGAGTGAACTCTCCAAAGTTGAAAAAGAACCTGTTCCTATGTACCGTTCACTGTTGACTGCAAAGGTACCTGCTTTCAGCCATGTTTTCTCTTTGAACACAAGAAAACAACAGAATTTAAGAGCATTCGGAACTGAAACAAAAATTTGGAGACCCAAATGAGCTTGATGGAATTTGCGATCCGTTAAGAGGTGGAAGGAGATCCAGAAGGTATATATTTATACGGGTGTATGTGAGAGGAGGAAGGAGAGAGAAAAGGTTAGGTCGCTGAAAATTGGAATCTTTTTCCCTGTACAGAAACTTCTCAAATCACTTCTATCCGATGATGACGACAATTGCACACACTCTGTCAAGGTCAACTTGGATTAAACCCTAAATCCCCAAAATGATACCTCAATTTGTGAAATGGAATGAACGGTGGACGAACCCTAAAAATACTCAGAAGAATCTCAATCCCTAATTCGATCAAATAAAAATCTAAATCCCAAGTTTGGTTTAAAACTTTCATTTTCTGTTTACTTAAAAAATTTTATTATCCACGTACTTCAGCTGCCCCTGCTTCAGTCAGCCACGTTAGTTAAGAAACTGACTACGGTGTGCCACGTCAAACACACACTAACGCCGTTGGAGACAATTTAACAGAAAGGATCCAATTGTTGCAATTTTCATAAATTTGGGACTCAATTGAGGTTTCCAGAAACAACGGGAATAAATTGAGATTCCACACGAAAATAGGAACTTCGTGAATGATTAAACCTTGTAAATAGTAGGGAACAACATTTTACTAAAAACTGATAGTAAAAGGCGTGAAGGTAGCAATTGCTGGTGAAATCTCATCCATTTAAACAAAAAATTTCCTAAATGAATTCATTAACAGTATCGGTGAACTTTAATATCTATAAAATGAATTCAAAACAAAATGAGTATCTCATGATTATGCTAAACCCACTAAAAACACTGGGAATAACAAAGGCTAGAAAAATTTATTCTGGATATTCAAGTTCTCCGTCCATATCCAATTCGACAAACCCTTCTTTTCTTGTCGCCATCGCTTTTTTCATTATTTGAAGGCTTAGACTTATGTCAGAAAACCTTTTCTTCAATATATTTTGTTGCTTCTGTAAATGATTCTTTCGGTTCTCCAGTATGTTGATATTTGCTTCCATTTCTTTTACCTTGCGAAACTCTTAACGTGATTTCTCATCTCCATAGCAGAATCAACATATGGCTGGAGCCGGTTAAAATTAAAACATTGAAGTTCTTCCCATGCTACTTGTAGATGATCACATTTCTCATCATTCATATATCTGATTTGGGTTAAATATGTTTTTAGTCCCTAAGTTATTGGTCGTTTCTGGTTTTCGTCCCTCTTTCAAAATAAGGTACAATTTGGTCTCATTCTTTTCGAAACGTTCGTTTTAGTCCTCAAAACTTTGGTTTTAGTCCTCATTTTGTTGACTAAATGAGGACCAAATTTTTAGCGGTGTTAGTTTTCGAGAGTTAAGAAAATTTGCATAGCGCACCAGTACATTTGCGCTGAGCGAATTAATGAAGTTAAGTGGCTTTAAAAGACGTGACAGAAAGACAGAAACATTCTTCTAACAGAAGTTCTGGACAAAAAAAAAAGAAACGAAAACATCTCAGGAACTTCCGGAGACTACTTCAAGGCATCAAGACACCATTTTTGTAAGGGATTGCTTCAAATGTGTACGTTTAGATGACTAGGAGTAGTTTTTCTTTCGTTGGAATTGGATGTAATGAATTTACTCGGGTGTAATTTTCTTGTTTAATCAAAAACTTGTAACTTTTTGGCAAGTATACCAAATCGTTCCAAGTAATATAGAGTAAGTTCAAAGTATCGTTCTCCTATGGGACTTGTGCAACACATGACAATTCTTTCTTTTATAACTCAATTAGACATAAAAGAAACTTTGTTGGAATTGGGTTCATGAATCATATGAAAATAAAACTCTGTACAATATATTATTATTTCATTCAAACATTCACATCAAGGCATACTAGTCCTAATCCCTTAGCAACTAGTTCTAAATTAATATATCAAAATGCTAATTCCTTAGTCAATTTAACATACAATTTGCATTAAGTCCGATGTTAAGAATGACCAAGTTATTGAGTCTATCTCTAGATCCCAAATCACTTAGGTGCTCTATCTATGTTCATGTTC
Source organism: Vigna umbellata (assembly GCF_029865625.1). Taxonomy (NCBI): domain Eukaryota; kingdom Viridiplantae; phylum Streptophyta; class Magnoliopsida; order Fabales; family Fabaceae; genus Vigna; species Vigna umbellata. The sequence continues at coordinate 19,304,573 of NC_142171.1, forward strand.
AAAGTTACTTTCCAGTAATCAGAAACATTCAAATAACATTATATTTCCATATAATGATAGTAAATTCAAGAAAGAGCATATGAACGAACAACGATATATTAAACAAGAAAATTACACCAGAGTAAATTCATTACATCCAATTCCAACGAAAGAAAAACTACTCCTAGTCATCTAAACGTACACATTTGAAGCAATCCCTTGCAAAAATGATGTCTTGATGCCTTGAAGTAGTCTCTGGAAGTTCCTGAGATGTTTTCGTTTCTTTTTTTTGTCCGGAACTTCTGTTAGAAGAATGTTTCTGTCTTTCTGTCACGTCTTTTAAAGTCACTTAACTTCATTAATTCGCTCAGTGCAAATCAAATGTACTGGTGCACTATGCGAATTTCCTTCTTCTGGCAGTGCAAATTTTGGCTTTCGCTTTGCGAAAATTGGCTGACAGTCTAAATAATATTCCTGTAGAATATTTTACATAACAATTTACTATTATAACTTTTCAATGAGGAACAACATGAATAATTATAAGATTGAGCTCATTTATAAGTATAAAAACAATTCATTTTCACACTTATCAAAACCTACTTACCTCAACGGCAGGGGAAGAAAGACAACCCAAAACCTCCACCAAGATGATTTAGACAAGCTCGCTCACATGCACAAACCACACCACACTCCAGCAAGACCCCTCCAAGAACAACCCTCGAACAACAACTCTGTAAGAAGAACAAACACATCACAGCAAGTGGAAGCCCACCCCTCGATGACAATCGGCATCCTTTAACTGCAAAACCAAGCGCTGAACCAATCTTTGCGATGGACGAACTCCATGACGATTGCGACACACCCAATCACGGGCACATGATTTCGACACAGCCAATCACCAACACGGTGACTGACGGTCACGCTAGCTGATGGAGAGGGCCTCTGCTAGTGAAATGCTGGTGAACGAAGGGGAATGATGGTAAGAATCGAACTCTCGAAGAAAGAAAGAGAAAGTGTTTGGCTCGAAAAATGAAAAACTCCCTTATTTGAATGATTAAAGACTCTTTACCTAAATCTATCTTTAGATTTCTTTATTCATTTCTTGGATTAGGAGATATTAAATTTCTTTCCGTAGAAGATAATGAAACATTTCCACTTCAACAAGACGCTAGTGTAAATTTCTTAGTCTTTAACTATAAAAACAAAATAAAATGTAGTCAATTCAACCAAACCTAATTATATATATATATATATATATATATAATATTTAATTCATTTAATTTAAATTTAAAAATAATATCTCTAATTTGATGTGAGAAAATACTAATATTTTATACCATCTCTATCTATTAGAATAAAATCAACAAAACATATTTATAAATAAATTTGGTATCGATTAATTAGTTAAGTTATGAAATCATATATTATAAATGTTTTACAAAACTTTTTTTTACAAAAGTAAAAGTTAAGGAATTTTCTCACATTTGCAAAACATTAATATAATTTTGATCATTTCTACAATATAAATACTACTTATATCATGAGAAAATATGTAACACGCATTTCGAAAATATTTTTATTCTTTTCTTAAATTATAATTGAATTATATTTTTGTTATTATTTATTTCACTTTACTAATCTTTATCTATATCTTTATCTTATTTTTATATAATTATTATTATTTATTTTGATTATTTTTTTAATAATTTTTATAATATTCATATAAAAATTTGATATAATGTATGAAAAAAAAAATTAAGTTTGTCTCTGTTGTACCTTAGTTATAAAAAACAATTTTTTAAATAAATGTCTAAATAGGTTGAAATCATAATTTATTTTATTGAAAAGGTTACTTTTCTGAAATGAAAAAGTTTAAACAGCATAGTATACTTGGTATCTAAAGAGTAGACATAACAATAATTTTAGCAATATATATATATATATATATATATATATATATATATATATATATATATATACATTTTATATAAAGATTCAACAATACTAATACTTTTAATTGTTACATCAAATCCTTTTCTATATATTCAAAGTTGTTGAAAGTACTAAGAACATTAAGAACACCAAATGGTGCACCGAGGTAGCTAGAGCTTCTGGCTTTTTTGATTAGTCTTGTGAATATTGTATTTCACTTAGCATTAGTGTGACATCCGGCACTGATGAAGGCGGGGAGTGATCGTCGATGCAAGAGACACGAAATGCAAGGGGCACTGACAAGGAGCGGTTCCTGACAGGCTTTCAGTGGAAGAGGCACATGAACGAATCAAACATACACCGGAATGAGAGGGATCTAGAGACTGTATAGGTATGAGACTATACATTTGAAGGATATCTTAAAGGGATTGATTTGGCTACTCATATCACTAAATGCATTTGCTTTTTGGTAGCCTACCTCATAAGAACTCCATGATTAAGCGTGTTGGGGCGTTACAAGTGGTATCAGAGCTTAGCCTCTCCCAGTACGGTGTGGTGAGGACAAAGCACATTGGCGATCGATATTCCCTGTAAATTGTCGGGGCATTACAAGTGGTATTAGAGTTTAACCTCTTCTAACGAAAGCCCTTCAGAAAAGTTTTCCAAAATAAATTGCCGGAAAGTTACAATGGTGAAACACATCAATAGTGCAAGCAATCACATGTTATGATCATAGGCGCAGCTTTATCTGAAGAATTCATATACTTGTTTTGGAGATATTCTTAACTCTGCAACAATGTTTAATTGACTGAAGTTTATCCATTTGCTATGATTCTAGCCTAGTTAAGTTGATTAAGCCTTTCTGAAATGACAATTCTCAAGAAATCATCGACAAAAATGTTTGATTTGACCAAAAAGAAAATTGCTTTTAATTCAAATGTTTACTAATTTGGAGTTTATTGCCCACTTGATTGACATATTAGGTGAGTATATCACCACCCATAAGATCGGTATTCAATATTAACTATTTAATAAATAGTTCAATCTAATCTATTTAATAAAATATGATCTAATTCTATCCCTTGATATTAACTATGTTAGTATGGAACTTAAAAACAAACACTGAATTGTTTCAATTTTTTAAAAATTAGAATTCAATTAAGATGAAAGAAAAATATAAAGAATCTATTTGAGAAAAGTTGTCAAGTTGTCAGGATTAAACCTTAAAAATATTATTTGAACCTCTAAAATTATTAATTAAGATCAATCACTGTAACATCCCAAAATATAGTAATTACCATAATTGAGAATTAATTACAATTAATAATATAAACAGTGCAGTCTTTGCATTAACTCAGATTTAAAAGCCGAACGACACCAGTACAAGGGAAGCGCGCATAAACGCTTACAAGGGAAACTAAAACGAATGCTTCAAATATATACTAACGTACGCTAAACAGAAGCAAAACAATAACTAGGACGAACGGCTATACAAAAACACTTGGCCGAACGTTCAATCGAAGCTAACAACTTCAGTCCTAATTTAACGAGCGTGTTCAGGCTCGGTCTTTACTTCCACTTCCACAAGATTTGCATCTTCCAAATTTCCTTCTTCCAGCATTTCTTCAACGGACGTACCACCATCTGCTCACATCCACAACGGATGATCATTGCATTTGACAAGACGGAGATACATGGACAGTAGACAACACAATGGAAAACGCAAGGGTAAGCTTATAATATTTAATTCATACGTTCAACATTCACATTCAACATTTCACATGCAAACGCACCACATACAATTTAACATAATATATCATAGAAATTTATAAGTATAAAAGACGACCGTCCGGACTGTATGAACCATGTAGCTACAGGCGTCCTTGCACCCGAGTGATGTAGTAGCTGGGATACCCTCAACAGCTGCCACTCGAGGTTAATCCTTCGCCCCTGCTAAGTGAGGGATACGAATGACCTCCTGCCATTCCCACACATGACTACCCCCTTCTACGTGAAGATGAGCATCACGGAATATCAGGATGGACCAAGCCAGCATTAGCTATCCACGGTCATACTTTACCAATTCAATGTTCAACATACATGAGACGTTCCTCCATGGAACGCTCGTCCAATATCCATAATCACAGATTCAATTCATATAGTCTTCACACCGTAATTCATGATAATGTAACATCAAATTCATCTTTAACTTTAAGAGAATAAAAGAACGAACGTTCAGTCCACTGAATAATCAGGACGAACGTCCAAATGACTTCACTGGATACGCAGGAAAAATACTTAGAACGAACGTAATTTCTGTTGATCCAGTTAAATGAACTGGCTCGACTTAAAGCGTACTGGTACTTAGAAAATAATCATGATAGAAACTTGAACCAGATTTAATGTACAAAGGAGGGTCAAGCACACTTAGAATTATCTTTCAAGATATTTACATATGAAAAACCAATTCCAGGAATGGAACGAACGTAAAGAAATGAATATTTGAATACTTTGAACGAACGCTATTTCATCAATTGAATACTCAATTAGTACGAACGCGAGGTATGAGACCTAGCGAGATTTAGAACGGACGCTCGTGATAAGAACGAGCGCTTATTAAGAACGGACGCTCGACATAAGGCCGAACGCTATGAAGGACGAACGCTCGACATAAGGCCGAACGCTATCAAAGACGAACGTTCACCATAAGGACGAACACTATCAAAGACGAACGTTCAACATAAGGACGAACGCTATCAAAGACGAACGTTCACCATAAGGACGAACGCTATCAAAGACGAACGTTCACCATAAGGACGAACGCTATCAAAGACGAACGTTCACCATAAGGACGAACGCTATTTAGGACGAACGCTTCGGTATAAGACCGAGCGTTACTTATTCATAAAGTTTTAAATATTTAAATACTGCTGAGCTGGACGAACGCTCAGACCATCAACTGGAGACGCTCGCTCTCGAGCAGAATTCTTTCCAAATGAAGGAATTCCATTCTAAGTTGTTTTAAAGAAAAAAAACCGAACGGTCTAAGACCGTACAGTGACGAGCGTCAATTATCAAGGGGATAATTTGGGTTTTCAGACTTCTCAAACTTAACAAATTTCCAGATTTCAACATCTCAGAATATACTTTATACTTCAAACAATTTTCAAATCTTTAAACTTTATAAATTCTACTTCCAGATTAATTCCCATTCCACAATCAACCTATTAAGAACTCATACATTAACATATTCATCCATCACTCATACGAATCAAACCAACATGCAGTTTCAAACCACCCAAACATATATAATACAGTCAACAGTGCTCGTTCATGACAGATAAATCAAAATCAGAATCACAATCCATAACAGTGGTCCTCCATACAGCTCAAATATCATGCTTCTATCACATGCAATTCAGTTTACACAACATACAAGTATCAATTAAAAATTATAAGCTTCCCTTACCTGGTCTAGCAGTGAACTCCCTATGCAAACACTTGTTAACTTGCCCAAATAAAATTTCCTACCCGCAACGTGCTTTCTCAAGCGTTTCACTAACTCTATCCAGGAAGAACGTAAGAAACTTAGAGTATATTCTAACATGCAGCTGTATTAAGGTCTGCATGCAACTTAGAAAAGGGTTTCTAGGGTTCGAGAGCTTACCAGTCCAGATCTTGGTTCTGTTCGGTTCAGAACGCTGCTCACGGTGCAGGGAACGTTTCTGCAGTATCTGAAATGGATTAGGAGTAAGCTTTGGTAAGTTACAGAAGAGAGAAGCTTGGGAGTTCCTAGAGAGAAGTTGGAGGAGATGAAAGGGTGAATTCGGAGGAAGAAGATGAGTGAGTGCAGGTGAAAGGGTTTTTTTTTTCTAAAATTTAGAGTTTTGTTAATTTCTTGTTCGTTTGAACGAACGTGTCTCAAGCCGACACCTGCACACCAACCTCTGATCAGGAAGCTTCTTCCGCAACACGTGGCGTGCTTGCATGCAAGGATTGGTGCGTTTTTAATGCACTGAGTGCGTGTGACGTGGAGCGGTTTCAGAGAATTATGGGGGCTTGGTTTCAGTGCACTGCAGAGGGATTTATCAGCTTTTGAAAGTGGGTTTTTAATGAGAATAAGCGTTGATTGTGGTGTGGATTAATTATGATGACAGGGAATTACTACTACTAATTATTTAGGGTTTCACAATCACTGTCAAAAAAATATATATGTCGACTATTTAAAATATATGTCAAATTCACTCTTATTTGTAAGATAAAAAGAATACACAATATACAAGTTAAAGAAAGCTTTATATATATGTCTTGTGTATTGAAATGTTCAAGGTTGTTTAGTGTGAGACCCTGGATAATTAGCAAATTTAATCCTGACATCACACCACTAACACACACACCACGTCACTGTTGCGGGTAATTAAAAACCCACTTTCAACTCTGATTTTCACCTCTGCAATGCACAGAAAACTGAACCACCATCATTCTCTGCAACATTAAAAACGCACCACTCCTTACATGCACACCTGCCACTTGTCACGTTAGAAACTTACAAATCAGAATTTAGTATGCAGGTGTCAGTCTTGGACATGTTTGTTCAAGCAAACGTTACTTTAACAAAACCAAAGTTTTCTGAGAACCCTTTCACCTGCACACTCATTCATCTTCTTCCTCAGAAAACCAAACTCTTCATTTTCTCCAAATTTCTCTCTAAGAATCCTTAACTTCTCTCTATCAGAAAACTCACGTTTCCTCTCTGATCACAATTGCAGCACCATAGGAATGTTAGTACTGCTGTGATCTCCATTTTGGACCAAACAGAAACTGAATCCAATCTGGTAAGCCTTCTTACTGTATTTCGTTCTTAGGTTTCTGGAAGAATAGAGTTTTAGTGCATGCAAGTATGTAGTCTCAGAGTTCTGCAATTTTTGATTAGATTTGTTTTGGAAGAATCAAGAATATAATAGAAGCATAGTTGGATAAAGCCATTTTCATCTAGGACAAGTTGGAACTTCAATCCGGGTAAGGGAAGCTTATATGTTTAATTCATACTGCTTGATTTTATAATCTGAGTTGCATGTATATGAAATCTGATATTTGAGCCTTATGAACGTTTACTGATATGAGATATAAATTCTGGTTCATTTGCATGTTGTTTTGGATACGCATGAAAGATGTGTGAATGTTATAGAGTTGGAATGATTAGATCGATTGAATCTGTCATGAATGAACACTGCTTAATTGTATTATATATGTTGTTGCTGATTTTTGATTTAAATGTATATTGATTTGATTCTGTATAAATGGAGTATGGTGATTGTATATTTGGAATGATCCAAATGTTGAAATCTGTATGATTTGATGTATTAAATCTGAAAGGAAAGTTGTCAAGTTCATAAAAATCGAAATCTGGAAAATTCTGTTAAGAGTTGAGAAATCTGGTCTCTGTACTGATAAAGGACGTTCGTCCCTGTACGGTCTTAAACCGTTCGGTTTTCAGTTAAGCTTACTTAGACTAGAATTCTTTCATTTGGAAAGAATTCTGCCCGAGAATGAGCGTCCCTAGTTGATGATCTGAGCGTTCGTCTAGCTCAGTAATATTTAAATATTTAAAACTTTATAAATGAGTGACGTTCGGCCTTAAGTAGAGCGTCCGTCCTTAATAACGTTCGTCCTAAATGAAGTTCGACCTTCTGTTGAACGTTCGTCTACAGAGCGTTCGTTTCTATATTGAACGTTCGTTCATAACTGGTGTTCGGTCATATACCTAAACGTTCGTCCTACCCAACGTTCGGTTTATACCAACGTTCGTTCTGATTGTGCTCGGTCATTGACTTAGCGTTCGTTCCAAAGCGGGGTTCGGTTTCTAAACTGAACGTTCGTCCCTATTATTGAATTTTGAGCGAACATAACTGGCGTTCGTCCAAATTGTTAAATTACGTTCGTACTTGGACTGCCAGTGCTGTTCTTCTGAAATCAATTATATTGCTGGTGTATCTAAACACTTATCACTGGTTTTATTCCTTGGGTTCTATCTAGATTCTTTACACTTAAAATCTTTCAATGTATTATTCATCTCTTCTAAAGATCAGTATTTTCAAATTATCAAGAGTTGAAGCATATTAAGTGAATAAATGACTCGTTTCTTTTGTCCAGAAACGTGAAATCAAAGGTTCTGTGATAAGTTCATTTTATTTGATTAAAGAATGCATGACGTTAATATTAAGAGAGTGAAATACAGAATGGAGATATTATAATTATGAAAGGATATGATGGTTGAACACGACATGATATGATTATATGATTTTGAACTTGAATGAGCGTTCCATGGAGGAGCTTCTCAGTTGTATTAAATGCTAAATTTGTAAAGTATGAACATGGACAAGTTACTGATGGCTTGGTCCATCCTGATATTCCGTGATGCTCATCTTCACGTAGAAGGGGGTAGTCATGCGTGGGAATGGCAGGAGGTCATTCGTATCCCTCACTTAGCAGGGGCGAATGATTAACCTCAAGTGGAGGTCATTCGTATCCCTCACTTAGCAGGGGCGAAGGATTAACCGCATGTGGAAGCTGATTAGGTATATCCCGGCTACCACACCACTTGGGTGCAAGGACGCCTGTAACTACATGGTTCATACAGTTCAGTACAGTCTGTTTTATATAGATTTATATGTTAAATTTTATGATTAAGTTGTTTGATGTATCTGTGAATTAAATTGTGAACTGTATGTATGTTGTATTAATTAAACAATATAAGCTTACCCTTGCAATTTTCCTGGTGCTGTTTACTGTCCATGTATAATCCGTCTTGTCAAAATGCAATGATCATCCGTTGTGGATGTGAGCAGAGGGTGATGCATCTCTTGAAGTATTACTGGAAGAAGAAAATTTGGAAGATGCAAACCTGGTTGAAGTTGAAGTAAAAGCTGAACAGTAGAGGCGCGATTCCGTAGCAGTTTTAGTCTAGTGTGTTGTGCAGTATTTTTGGCAGTTGTATATATATATATAGTTCTGCAGATCTGTTTTGTATTTATCTGAAAATTTGGAATTCTGTCAAGTGCTGGACTGTATTTTGATATTCTGTATTTAAATTCTACAGAATGGATAATCAGAACTGGTTTCTGTGAGACCCTGGATAATTAGCAAATTTAATCCTGACATCACACCACTAACACACACACCACGTCACTGTTGCGGGTAATTAAAAAACCCACTTTCAACTCTGATTTTCACCTCTGCAATGCACAGAAAACTGAACCACCATCATTCTCTGCAACATTAAAAACGCACCACTCCTTACATGCACACCTGCCACTTGTCACGTTAGAAACTTACAAATCAGAATTTAGTATGCAGGTGTCAGTCTTGGACATGTTTGTTCAAGCAAACGTTACTTTAACAAAACCAAAGTGTTCTGAGAACCCTTTCACCTGCACACTCATTCATCTTCTTCCTCAGAAAACCAAACTCTTCATTTTCTCCAAATTTCTCTCTAAGAATCCTTAACTTCTCTCTATCAGAAAACTCACGTTTCCTCTCTGATCACAATTGCAGCACCATAGGAATGTTAGTACTGCTGTGATCTCCATTTTGGACCAACCAGAAACTGAATCCAATCTGGTAAGCCTTCTTACTGTATTTCGTTCTTAGGTTTCTGGAAGAATAGAGTTTTAGTGCATGCAAGTATGTAGTCTCAGAGTTCTGCAAATTTTGATTAGATTTGTTTTGGAAGAATCAAGAATATAATAGAAGCATAGTTGGATAAAGCCATTTTCATCTAGGACAAGTTGGAACTTCAATCCGGGTAAGGGAAGCTTATATGTTTAATTCATACTGCTTGATTTTATAATCTGAGTTGCATGTATATGAAATCTGATATTTGAGCCTTATGAACGTTTACTGATATGAGATATAAATTCTGGTTCATTTGCATGTTGTTTTGGATACGCATGAAAGATGTGTGAATGTTATAGAGTTGGAATGATTAGATCGATTGAATCTGTCATGAATGAACACTGCTTAATTGTATTATATATGTTGTTGCTGATTTTTGATTTAAATGTATATTGATTTGATTCTGTATAAATGGAGTATGGTGATTGTATATTTGGAATGATCCAAATGTTGAAATCTGTATGATTTGATGTATTAAATCTGAAAGGAAAGTTGTCAAGTTCATAAAAATCGAAATCTGGAAAATTCTGTTAAGAGTTGAGAAATCTGGTCTCTGTACTGATAAAGGACGTTCGTCCCTGTACGGTCTTAAACCGTTCGGTTTTCAGTTAAGCTTACTTAGACTAGAATTCTTTCATTTGGAAAGAATTCTGCCCGAGAATGAGCGTCCCTAGTTGATGATCTGAGCGTTCGTCTAGCTCAGTAATATTTAAATATTTAAAACTTTATAAATGAGTGACGTTCGGCCTTAAGTAGAGCGTCCGTCCTTAATAACGTTCGTCCTAAATGAAGTTCGACCTTCTGTTGAACGTTCGTCTACAGAGCGTTCGTTTCTATATTGAACGTTCGTTCATAACTGGTGTTCGGTCATATACCTAAACGTTCGTCCTACCCAACGTTCGGTTTATACCAACGTTCGTTCTGATTGTGCTCGGTCATTGACTTAGCGTTCGTTCCAAAGCGGGGTTCGGTTTCTAAACTGAACGCTCGTCCCTATTATTGAATTTTGAGCGAACATAACTGGCGTTCGTCCAAATTGTTAAATTACGTTCGTACTTGGACTGCCAGTGCTGTTCTTCTGAAATCAATTATATTGCTGGTGTATCTAAACACTTATCACTGGTTTTATTCCTTGGGTTCTATCTAGATTCTTTACACTTAAAATCTTTCAATGTATTATTCATCTCTTCTAAAGATCAGTATTTTCAAATTATCAAGAGTTGAAGCATATTAAGTGAATAAATGACTCGTTTCTTTTGTCCAGAAACGTGAAATCAAAGGTTCTGTGATAAGTTCATTTTATTTGATTAAAGAATGCATGACGTTAATATTAAGAGAGTGAAATACAGAATGGAGATATTATAATTATGAAAGGATATGATGGTTGAACACGACATGATATGATTATATGATTTTGAACTTGAATGAGCGTTCCATGGAGGAGCTTCTCAGTTGTATTAAATGCTAAATTTGTAAAGTATGAACATGGACAAGTTACTGATGGCTTGGTCCATCCTGATATTCCGTGATGCTCATCTTCACGTAGAAGGGGGTAGTCATGCGTGGGAATGGCAGGAGGTCATTCGTATCCCTCACTTAGCAGGGGCGAATGATTAACCTCAAGTGGAGGTCATTCGTATCCCTCACTTAGCAGGGGCGAAGGATTAACCGCATGTGGAAGCTGATTAGGTATATCCCGGCTACCACACCACTTGGGTGCAAGGACGCCTGTAACTACATGGTTCATACAGTTCAGTACAGTCTGTTTTATATAGATTTATATGTTAAATTTTATGATTAAGTTGTTTGATGTATCTGTGAATTAAATTGTGAACTGTATGTATGTTGTATTAATTAAACAATATAAGCTTACCCTTGCAATTTTCCTGGTGCTGTTTACTGTCCATGTATAATCCGTCTTGTCAAAATGCAATGATCATCCGTTGTGGATGTGAGCAGAGGGTGATGCATCTCTTGAAGTATTACTGGAAGAAGAAAATTTGGAAGATGCAAACCTGGTTGAAGTTGAAGTAAAAGCTGAACAGTAGAGGCGCGATTCCGTAGCAGTTTTAGTCTAGTGTGTTGTGCAGTATTTTTGGCAGTTGTATATATATATATAGTTCTGCAGATCTGTTTTGTATTTATCTGAAAATTTGGAATTCTGTCAAGTGCTGGACTGTATTTTGATATTCTGTATTTAAATTCTACAGAATGGATAATCAGAACTGGTTTCTGTTTATTTTTTTTTATGAATTCTGAACACTGCAGATTTTACTGTACGTGCTGTATGTTAAGTTTTAAAATTCTGAGCTACTGTAATATTCTTAAGACTGCACTGTTTATCTCTGTAAATGTGATCAGTTCTGGTTAATGGTAATTATCATTATTTGGGATGTTACATTAGTGGTATCAGAGCAGTTTTGTTCTCTTAAGGACACTGTAGGGTTATGAGTGCACTGTGTTTTGCTGTGTGCTTATTATATGTTTAATGAGTTATTATTATTTAACTCTTGGACATAACGAACGCTCCAGCCATCTTCATGGATTACATGAACCGGATATTTAGACCCTATTTGGATAAATTTGTAGTTGTGTTCATAGATGATATTCTCATCTACTCCAAAACCAATGCTGAACATGAAGAACACTTGAGAACAGTACTAACCGTGTTGAGGGAGAAAGAGTTGTACGCAAAGCTGTCCAAGTGTGAATTCTGGTTAAAGGAGGTGCAGTTTCTGGGGCATGTGATATCGTCTGAAGGTATTTCAGTAGATCCCTCTAAAGTGCAAGCAGTGTTAGATTGGAAGAGCCCGCGTTCAGTCACTGAAGTGAGGAGTTTTGTGGGGCTGGCTGGTTATTACAGACGTTTCATAGAGGGGTTCGCCAAGATAGTGGCTCCTCTTACTAGATTGACTAGAAAGGATCAGCCATTCGCTTGGACTGATCTGTGTGAGGAACGGTTCCAGGAGCTGAAGATGAAATTGACGAGCGCGCCAGTTTTGATTATTCCAGACACGTCCAAGCCATTTGAAGTGTACTGTGACGCATCTCACCAAGGTTTGGGCTGTGTGCTCATGCAAGAGAGACGTGCAGTAGCGTACGCGTCTCGCCAGTTGAAGATTCATGAACGCAATTATCCCACACACGACCTGGAGTTGGCAGCTGTCGTTTTTGCACTAAAGATTTGGAGGCACTATTTATACGGATCAACGTTCCAAGTCTTTAGTGATCACAAGAGCCTCAAATATTTGTTTGATCAGAGGGAGCTGAATATGAGGCAAAGACGTTGGCTGGAATTTTTAAAAGATTATGATTTTGAACTGCTATATCACCCTGGGAAAGCCAACGTAGTGGCAGACGCCCTAAGCAGGAATACAGTACAAGTCTCATTGATGATGGTGAAGGAGCTGAACTTGGTGGAGAATTTTAGAGATCTAAGATTACAATTTGAATTAGGAGAGAACGTAATAAGGTGCTGTAATCTTAGAATTTCTAGTGATGTGTTTGACAGAATCTGGATGAAGCAACGTGAGGATGAAGAACTGTTGAAGATATTTG